>NC_134826.1:356274-407170 GCF_004210375.1 Tachypleus tridentatus | reverse complement strand
CTTATCTGAAAGAAATTGATTGAAATGCTGTTTGAGTTCCCATCAGTTCATTTACATTGTTCCATGACTTCATCCAACTTTACATGAAGTTTAGTAATATTTCATAACCAGATAAAAGTATTTGAGATGCCTATATGTACATATGGACATAAAAGTAATTGTAGTATTGTCTTCAGCTATCAAATATTTGAGGTAATGAAATAATACCATTTAAGGATCGCTGTTGGTGAAGTCTTGTACTAATCTGACACGAGTGTAGTAGTGAATTTTCTTGAATTCTAGATTGTTCATAAATAATCATTGATTTTCATTGACATCAATAGCATGGGTTTATTACCACACTCATTCACCAGTAGTCAAGATGTCTGTAACTAGTCTTAGTTAATATACAATATTATGCTGCTAAATGCCTCCTTGTGATTTTATTGTTTTTTTCTTTCTGTAGAATGTTTTCTTTTGTTTATGAACTTTTCCTAATGTTTGTTTATATTTAACTTCAGCTAAAAAAATAGCCTTTTTAAATAAAGAGTAGTAGTTGCCACTGTCCTGTTTATTCATTTCGTATATTTTTGTTTCACTGCAAGGCTACAGTGACTGTTATCAAGTATCAGTCATAATCAGATTATATTATCCATTTTATGTCAAAGTTTTGTTTTTAAAATTTCAGCGTTTGGTTTATGTGGGTGTGAAGTTTTGATCATTTTTATTGTATCTGGCTGGAGTTGATTATTTGAAACTGGTTACCAGTCTATAGATGTCTTGTGGATTGAGTGAAACAGGTTTACCAGTCTGTAGGTGTCATGTTGATTGTGCAAAACAGGTTTACCAGTCTATAGGTGTCTTGTTGATTGTGTGAAACAGGTTTATCTTGCTACTAAGAGATTATGATATGGATATACTACAGTTTTAAATCATAAGTACTCATTGTCTGCTTAGGTTCATGTTATCTTTATTTCATTAGGATAGTTTTTCTTTCTTCAGAATGTTTGTATTTTCTTAGCTTCTCTTTTGTACTTTAACACAATTGAACAAACATTTGATTGTCTTTATCATCAAGCTATGGAACTATATGCAATACTTAGTTTCCTCTTGCTACTGGTGAAATAACAAAAGTTTTATATTCATAGCAATGCAGATAATTTTACTTAAAAGAAGGTTTAACTGAGTGAAATTAGAGTTGAATCAGTTGATGTGGAACTTTTCACCTTGCAAATACTGACACAGTAGAAGATTTGAATCCATAGCAGTTGGGGATTTCTCTTGCCTGTGCTGATACAATGGAGGATTTCAATCAGTAAGAATGGGGATGCTTTCCTTTCCAGGTGCTTCATGTAACAAATGTTTTGAGTCTGTGACAGTGATTTTACTTTGCAGCCACTAAGACAAGTGGCTTAAGTTGGTTACAGTGAATACAACTTTAGCAGCTGCTAAGACTATAAGTTTATGATAGAATGCATACTGATGATAAAATACGTGCTGTAAAGTGAATTTCTATATTATGTATTGTTGATAAAAATTTTTAGAATAATTCTATATCAAATTGTGGCTGAGGCAGCATACTGTACCAGATATTATATGGTTGATATCTGTTATAGGTATTTCTGTCAGTTGTTAGATGGTTTGGAGTACTTACACAGTCAAGGAATAATTCACAAAGACATTAAACCAGGAAAT
The DNA here is from genome assembly GCF_004210375.1 of Tachypleus tridentatus. NCBI lineage: Eukaryota > Metazoa > Arthropoda > Merostomata > Xiphosura > Limulidae > Tachypleus > Tachypleus tridentatus. The sequence goes on along the minus strand of NC_134826.1, from coordinate 405,496 downwards.
CTGCTGTTGACAACTTGTGGAACTTTAAAAATATCTGATCTTGGAGTTGCCGAGGTTTGTTGGATTTTAATGTAGAGACATGAGATCATACTTGGTTATAGGATACAGCAATAAAACTTGTATTTTTACTTTAAAGTTTTTAAGTGCTTAAGTTTTAGTGATTTTGTTAATAGAGCAACTATGTAATATACATTTCTGTAATATTTTGGGAAAATGTTAATAAATGTAATACATGCAAGAAAACATGAAGAGGGCTAGACATCACTAATTTACATGAAGTATGTATCTACAACAAGGTATAAAACCACCAAGATGTCAGTGTTTTACTATGTAATATATATATATAAGATGTAAAAGGATATGACATCAGTGTTTTACTATGCAATATATATAACAAGATATAAAAGGACAAGATATATCAGTGTTTTACTACTTAATATGCCCCCTGCTAGAACAGTGGTATGTCTATGGATTTACAATGCTAAAATCAGGGGTTTGATTCCCCTCGGTGGGCTCAGCAGATAGCTCGATGTGGCTTTGCTAAAAGAAAACACACAAACATAAAAACTATAATATATATAACATAGATATAAAAGGATAAGACATCAGTGTTTTACTGTGTAATATATATAACAAGATATAAAAGGATAAGACATCAGTGTTTTACTGTGTATTATACAGCATGAGATATAAAAGGATAAGACATCAGTGTTTTACTGTGTATTATACAGCATGAGATGTAAAAGGATAAGACATCAGTGTTTTACTGTGTATTATACAGCATGAGATGTAAAAGGATAAGACATCAGTGTTTTACTGTGTATTATACAGCATGAGATGTAAAAGGATAAGACATCAGTGTTTTACTGTGTATTATACAGCATGAGATATAAAAGGATAAGACATCAGTGTTTTACTGTGTATTATACAGCATAAGATATAAAAGGACGAGGCGTCAGTGTTTCACCATGTAACAGATAACAAGAGGTAAAAGGACGAGGCATCAGTGTTTGTACCATGTAACAGATAAGCATGAGATGTAAAAGGACGAGGTGTCGGTGTTTTACCATGTAACAGATAACGAGATGTAAAAGGACAAGGTGTCGGTGTTTTACCATGTAACAGATAACAGATGTAAAAGGACGAGGTACCGGTGTTTTACCATGTAACAGATAACGAGATGTAAAAGGACGAGGCATCAGTGTTTTACCATGTAACAGATAACGAGATGTAAAAGGACGAGGCATCAGTGTTTTACCATGTAACAGATAACGAGATGTAAAAGGACAAGGTGTCGGTGTTTTACCATGTAACAGATAACGAGATGTAAAAAGGATCGAGGCATCAGTGTTTTACCATGTAACAGATAACGAGATGTAAAAGGATCGAGGCATCAGTGTTTTACCATGTAACAGATAACGAGATGTAAAAGGATCGAGGCATCAGTGTTTTACCATGTAACAGATAACCAGATGTAAAAGGACGAGGCATCAGTGTTTTACCATGTAACAGATAACGAGATGTAAAAAGGATCGAGGCATCAGTGTTTTACCATGTAACAGATAACGAGATGTAAAAGGACGAGGCATCAGTGTTTTACCATGTAACAGATAACGAGATGTAAAAGGACGAGGCATCAGTGTTTTACCATGCAACAGATAACGAGATGTAAAAGGACAAGGTGTCGGGTTTTACCACGTAACAGATAACGAGATGTAAAAGGACAAGGTGTCGGTGTTTTACCACCGTAACAGATAACGAGATGTAAAAGGATGAGGCGTTTTGTTTTACCAACGCAACAGATAACGAGATGTAAAAGGATCGAGGTGTCAGCGCTTTGTTTTACCACGAGACAGATAACGAGATGTAAAAGATCCAGGTGTCAGCGCTTTGTTTTACCACGTGACAGATAACGAGATGTAAAAGGATCGAGGTGTCAGCGTTTTGTTTTACCAATGGACAGATAACGAGATGTAAAGGACGAGGTGTCAGCGCTTTGTTTTACCACGTGACAGATAATGAGATGTAAAAGGACGAGGTGTCAGCATTTTGTTTTACCACGTGACAGATAACAAGATGTAAAAGGACGAGGTGTCAGCATTTTGTTTTACCACGTGACAGATAACAAGATGTAAAAGGAGGTGTCAGCGCTTTGTTTTACCAATGTAACAGATAACGAGATGTAAAAGGATCGAGGTGTCAGCGTTTTGTTTTACCATGTAACAGATAACGAGATGTAAAAGGACGAGGTGTCAGCGTTTGTTTTACCATGTAACAGATAACGAGATGTAAAAGGATGAGGTGTCAGTGTTTTGTTTTACCATGTAACAGATAACGAGATGTAAAAGGATCGTTGGTGTTTGACTTTGGAAGAGAAAAGTAGGCAAGGCTACATTGTATGAGAGGTATAACACAAGTAAGTGTTCAAGATGTCAGGGTTTGAAAGTGTAAAAGCTAATCTATGGTGCGTAATTTTTGGAATTTGTTTTAAGATGTTTTTCTTTGTCATATGATTCGATTTTTAAGTACTCTGATCTTTTATTATCTTAGGCTTTAGATAGGTTTGCCAAAGATGATATGCCATACTAGCCAAGGTTCACCAGCATTTCAACCTCCAGAAATAGCCAATGGTCTGGAGTGTTTCTCAGGATTTAAAGTGGATGTTTGGTCCTCAGGTGTAACTCTGTAAGTAATTATGAACTACATGTTTTGTAGATGCTAAATTACATCACTTGTAACATGTATGTAATACAAAACCCAAATATTTAAAAATCTATGAGCAACCGTAGAGGAATGATGTATTTAAATGTGATTAAGAACAAAATAAAAACAATTTTTTTGGTTGTTTACTGATGGTGACAAACTGATTGGGTTATTTGTTTTTTAGTATTTAATATTTAATATAGTATTTAGTATTTTGGTAGACTTGACAAATGTTTGTTATTTCTAATGTTATTTACACTTTGATTATATTGTTTACCTTAACAGGAAATAAAATGCAGAAAGCAAGATATTTTTCTTTTATATATTTGGATGTGCAGTTATCCTGGACTAATTCCTTGCATAGAAGTCTTCATACACTATTGTGGGAAGTGTGTTTATGTGCAAGTGGTTTGACATCTGTGTGATGGTGTTATTTCTTATCAAGCTACAGTACCACTTCTGTAACTCCTAAAAGCACATTAATTAATATTTTTTGAATGTGTGAAGAGCTGTTTGTATAACATTCCACAACTTCTACTCCATTTGAGTATCAATGTTTCAGTTGAATTTAGTTTTACTTTCTTATGTGGAGGGCAAACAGTTTCTTGTATGTAGAGATACAGTCTTGCATGATTTCTGATGTTTGTTCTCCTGTAGTTGACTTGTAGGAGGTCAAAGGCAGACTGGTGAGAACTTAGGATATTTTTCCAGAACCTTCTTGTACTGGACAATTTGTATGCACATTTTCATGTTTTGAGTGTTTCTGTGGATGATGACTCGTCATTTTCCTCATACGAAGAAACTAGTTCATCTGATTACCTGGTCCTTCTATTTTTGGCAAACATTGCTGTGCATGCTAGAGGGTTTTCACATCAGTTAAAGAGGATGTTGCCGTGCTTTCTATTCCTTGGATTAGCATGCTTTGGCTTTCCACTGCTTTAGCATCCTTATATTTGTCTGTCACTTACGACAGTTTTACATCTGTGTTTGAGGCCTATATTAATTCTCTTGTTCAAACTTCAGCGAATCTTAGTCACTTACTGGTTTTCATTTTAGTTTGGTTATTTGTTTCTCTCCTTCATGTCCTGGTTGTTTTGTTGATGGGATCTTTTGGAGAGAGTTTTCCTTCCTGTTTTGGAAGACCATAGAGTGAGTTACCTCCAATCTTAGGGTTGTTTATTACTGGTTTACAGCATCTCCTATATGCATTTCCAGGCATCCTGCTTTGGTGACATGATCCATTGGAACTCAAGTGATTCTGACCTTATTAGTGAGGATCATCCTGCATGATGGAGTCAGATTTTGCATTGGTTCCTACCTTATGGAGGCAGGTCCTGTGGGGTCTTATCACAGAGGATTTGTGTCAGTATAGGAGACATTCATCACAAATTGTTTTATCATTCAAATTCTTTTGGGTGGATTGGTCATTCATTTCATGTCTCCTTCTCCATTGCCTTTGATGCTGATTGGCTCGCTACTCTCCATGGACCATATTACATCCAACCATTGAACACAAGCCATCTACAATCTTCTGCACCAGGAGACCATAGAGTGAGTTACCTCCTATCTTAGCATTGTTTATTCCTGGCTGTTTGTAGTACTAAAATGAAAAAGGTGATTGGCAGCCAGCCATTAATTTTGCTTGTCCCGTTTGCTTCCTCCAGCTTCCTCAGTTTGCAGTGGAGTTATTCTTTTCCTATGGTGGTTTTTGTCACAGAGGTGTACATTCATATCCCAGCCAATGTCTTCAAAGTTTTATCTCAGTCTTGTGCACTACAACCAGGTTTTACAGTTTTATGTTTTAACATTTGGCCATGTGTTTTGTTGTTTTGCCAGAATCTTTAGCATGCCATTTTCACTTAGCATTCACACTGGTAATTACATCTGGCTTCTTCTCTTACCATTTGGCAGAACTGTGCTTTCAACCTGTGGTAGCAGAAGCTGTGATGGCCGGGTTTCTTATGAAAGCAAAGGAGAAGTTTATTCATACTTCCACACTTTTAATATGAGCTGGAAGGTTGTTCTTCACATACAGGGTCACATGGGGGGGGGGGCATTCACTGGTCATTTCAGGACCAGTGGAACTTTCAAACAGATGTGCTACATTGTCAGATTTCAGTTTCCTCATTCTTGGCTGGTGATTGGACAGAAATAACATAATAGTAGGTATACTTCTACTGCTTTCATGGTTGGGGTTACATCTATTCACAGATGCTTCTTGTTATGGGGTGGGGTGCTTGATTTGAAAATATGGTATTAAAGGAACCTTTGATAGTAGATGAAGCTTCTCTCATCAATTTCTTACAACTTTTAAACAGTTCAATAGGGTTTCATTGTTGAGAGGGTAGGTGGTATTGTTCCATTTGGACAATTTCACAGTAGTCTTATACATTTCAAAGCAAGGTGGCACTCCAGGTCTCTTTATTTTTGACCAGTAGATTTTCTTTCTTAAGTACACAACCATTAGATTGTTCTCCTTGCTTGTCATGTTCCAGAGATAATTACTCTAGTGGCTAACCAATTCTCTCCTCTGCAGAGCTCTTCCTATGGAATGGATGCACCATATTCAAGTTTTTCATTGAATCTACCTAAGGACATCACAGATTGATGCTTTTATCATATACTGGAATGCTTGGCTTCCATCTGCCCAGCCACCAGTACCTCCCCCTTTGGCAGTGCAAGAAGATGCTGTTAGCCAAGATTGGACTGGTGTTCATCTGTATACATTTCTCTCAGTTCATCTGCTCTCAAGGTTTTGGCCCCAATTCACTCAGTCCTATCAAGTTCTTCTAGTGGTACCATATTTGCTGTGTGAGCCCTTGTTTCCTCTTCTCTGTTTTCTTTAGGATAGTCAATCTCTTCCCTGACCAAAACTCTGACTGATGTTGACATGATACATTTGTCCTCTGTTGGTCAATATTCTTCAACTTCACACCTGTTGTTTATGCAGTCCAATCCAAATCATTGGAATTGACATCTTGAGTGGTTACCCTGTGATTTATTTTTTGTCAGTGGTCTTTCACATGTGGGTTTGATTCTATACATCCCACTGTGCCACACGGAAATTTTTGGCATGATTGTTTCACTCTGTTGTCTGTTGCCTTATATGTAATTGTGTTGTCAGCTGCTTTTAGTTTAGAGAAGAAAATGCGTTTTGAGTCCCCAGTTTTCTCATTACTACTGAAATAATTCTGGGTTATCTGCTCATGTTACCTTTTCCAAGTTCTTAATAGTGGTTCTTCATGCATTGTCATGTACACCTTTGGGGTCATGTACACAGAACACTGCACCATTTGAACAAGGTTTTTTGTATCCAGACAAGCTTTTTCTACCTAAAAATGTAGTAGCTAGGAAAGAGATAAGGCATTCACTTTTATTTATTGTCGCTCCATTTTCCATTTATACAATAGTTGGATCCAGATCATCTTATGTCTTGTTTCAGTTCTCACAGGTTACACAGGCATACTGAAGCATTTTGGGTCTCTCATCACCAGTTTTTCCTGTTGGGATTCTTGTGTATCACATGACTTATTCCCTGTCATTATGACATGTTGGTTCTGATATCTTTGGTCCATCACTGAAGGAGTGTATACTTCTTCAAGTTTCATCTACTGAAGTTTGACATATATCAATGTCCTTGGCAACTCAGTTTTTCTGGTCCACTGGAGGACATTGTACAGGCTTGTACTTGGACCACACCTTTATGGAACTATTTACATGATTTATCACTCTCCTGCTTGGATGAATTTCTCATCCTCCTTGACTCTTTACTAAGTCCAGTTTAATTTGGACAGAGATGAGTATTTTATTTGTTTTGTGCTTCTCAGGGACCTCCTTATTTGGATCCAACTCAGTGATGGGAGATTCCTGGTCAGGTATTTTCTATAAATCTGCACTTTTGATGAGATTGGTGTTCCAAATGACCCACCTTGGCACTTTCTGGGTGGGGAACATTTCTGTGTCAGATATATACTATACTGGATTGCCACTGATGGACTATTATCAGTAAAATATATAGGGCCTTTTTTCATCACTGCTAACTCTTATATTAAAGAAATTGGAGTTGATTTACTACTATAAGCAGGGAACATGGTTCACTTATTGCACTGTCTCTGAAGTAATGTTCTACAGGTCTTCCCATTGTTAGTTCCCTCCTCTCTTCTAGTGAAACTAGGGAGTCTTTACTAGTTGCTGAAGTGGCAGACAGAGGTATACTCCTCTTGAGTGATGCTTGTACTCTATTATACTTGAGAAAAGTGGGTAAAGCTGATTACCCTCCATTCTTAACCCCAGATGGTTTTCCAGATATCTGGTAAGGAGCTGGACCAGCCTATGTGAGAGCCTCCTTTTAATTCCAGTTTAGAGATGATACTTTGTTGTTTATTTGTGTGAAAGTGGCCCTTCTTTTTTTGGTCATTCTTTTACTTTTCATGATCATGGCAAGGGTCCTTGACTTCTAATTTTGTATGCAGGATGTCACCTCTAAAGAGTTGAGGGTCCTTGACTACTTCTAATTTTGTATGGAAGATGACACCTCCAAGAGTTGAGGGTCCTTGACTTTAATTTTGTATGCAGGATGTCACCTCCAAAAGTCGAGGGTCCTTGACTTCTTTTAATTTTGTATGCAGGGTGTCACCTCCAAGAGTCGAGGGTCCTTGACTTCTTTTAATTTTGTATGCAGGGTGTCACCTCCAAGAGTCGAGGGTCCTTCACTTTTAATTTTGTATGCAGGGTGTCACCTCCAAGAGTCGAGGGTCCTTGACTTCTTTTAATTATGTATGCAGGGTGTCACCTCCAAGAGTCGAGGGTCCTTCACTTTTAATTTTGTATGCAGGGTGTCACCTCCAAGAGTCGAGGGTCCTTGACTTCTTTTAATTATGTATGCAGGGTGTCACCTCCAAGAGTCGAGGGTCCTTGACTTCTTTTAATTTTGTATGCAGGGTGTCACCTCCAAGAGTCGAGGGTCCTTGACTTCTTTTAATTTTGTATGCAGGGTGTCACCTCCAAGAGTCGAGGGTCCTTGACTTCTTTTAATTTTGTATGCAGGGTGTCACCTCCAAGAGTCGGGGTCCTTGACTTCTTTTAATTTTGTATGCAGGTGTCACCTCCAAGAGTCGAGGGTCCTTGACTTCTTTTAATTATGTATGCAGGGTGTCACCTCCAAAAGTCGAGGGTCCTTGACTTCTTTTAATTTTGTATGCAGGGTGTCACCTCCAAAAGTCGAGGGTCCTTGACTTCTTTTAATTTTGTATGCAGGGTGTCACCTCCAAGAGTCGAGGGTCCTTGACTTCTTTCTAATTTTGTATGCAGGGTGTCACCTCCAAGAGTCGAGGGTCCTTGACTTCTTCTAATTTTGTATGCAGGGTGTCACCTCCAAGAGTCGAGGGTCCTTGACTTCTTCTAATTTTGTATGCAGGGTGTCACCTCCAAGAGTCGAGGGTCCTTGACTTCTTCTAATTTTGTATGCAGGGTGTCACCTCCAAGAGTCGAGGGTCCTTGACTTCTTCTAATTTTGTATGCAGGGTGTCACCTCCAAGAGTCGAGGGTCCTTGACTTCTTCTAATTTTGTATGCAGGGTGTCACCTCCAAGAGTCGAGGGTCCTTGACTTTTAATTTTGTATGTAGGGTGTCACCTCAAAGAATTGAGGGTCCTTGACTTCTTCTAATTTTGTATGCAGGGTGTCACCTCCAAGAGTGAGGGTCCTTGACTTCTTCTAATTTTGTATGTAGGGTGTCACCTCAAAGAATCGAGGGTCCTTGACTTCTTCTAATTTTGTATGCAGGTGTCACCTCCAAGAGTTGAGGATCCTCGACTTCGATTGTTCCACATTCTCCTCATTATCCCAGGGGCAGGAGGTGCTGCACCTGTTTTTAAGGATAATAAAGTTAGGATTTTGGTTTGTAATTCCAGACTGGAGGATCTGTGTTTCTTCAGGTTGAGTGAGTTTTGAATTGACCTTGTAATTTCTAGTTTGGTTTGTTAGTTTGGTGGCTTGCATGTAACATTCTTTAACTCTCAGGTTGGTTACCTGGGCACGTAATTCAGAGTGTGGTTTCTTACATTTTGTGCTCCTTCAGGTTGGAGTGTGGGTTTTGTTGGCTTTGGTGTTGCTTGCCTTCTCTCCATAATTTTGATGGTGTGTCATGCAACTTTCTGTAACGTTCAGTTTGACTTCCCTTAATGTCATATTTCTGTTATAAAAGTATATCATACTGTGAACCACATGCTTTGGCTACTACATCATGGATTTGGTTCTTTGTCTCCATAGCCTTCTCTTTCTAATGATGAGATGTGGAACATCACCTGGACAAATCCTGTAATAATGAACAATATTGACTGTAGTCAGTTGGCTTTTACTCTGGTAAAAAAATGTACCTGTTCCAAAAGCACACACTCTCACTAATGTGCTTTGTTATATCTCAGTTTTGCACACCTGTGTTTTTCTATATAGATCCTTGCCCATGTAGTGTGTTAGCTAAAGTGTTTTGATGTGTACAGTTTCTTATAAAAAATGTACCTCTTCTGTCACTACTTCTCCCTGTGTTTGAGTTTAACGAGGGTTTATGTCCATTTTGGACATGGTGATGTAGGTAGAGAGAGTCCAAAAACTAAACTTGTTATGAGTAATATTGTGAGGGTATAAAGACTAGTGTAAGTAAAGTAGAATTCATACCAATGATTAGACTGGTAAAAAAAGATATAAAGACTGGTGTAAGTAAAGTAGAATTCATACCAATGATTAGACTTGTAAAAAAAGATATAAAGACTGGTGTAAGTAAAGTAGAATTCATACCAATGATTAGACTGGTAAAAAAAGATATAAAGACTAGTGTAAGTAAAGTAGAATTCATACCAATGATTAGACTGGTAAAAAAGATATAAAGACTGGTGTAAGTAAAGTAGAATTCATACCAATGATTAGACTGGTAAAAAAAGATATAAAGACTAGTGTAAGTAAAGTAGAGTTCATACCGATGATTAGACTGGTAAAAAAAGATATAAAGACTAGTGTAAATAAAGTAGAGTTCTTACCAATGATTAGACTGGTAAAAAAAAAAAAAAGATATAAAGACTAGTGTAAGTAAAGTAGAATTCATACCAATGATTAGACTGGTAAAAAAAAGATATAAAGACTAGTGTAAGTAAAGTAGAATTCATACCAATGATTACTGGTACTGGATATAAAGAAGTGTAAGATATAAAGACTAGTGTAAGTAAAGTAGAATTCATACCAATGATTAGACTGGTAAAAAAAGATATAAAGACTAAGTGCAAGTAAAGTAGAATTCATACCAATGATTAGACTGGTAAAAAAAGATATAAAGACTAGTGTAAGTAAAGTAGAATTCATACCAATGATTAGACTGGTAAAAATATAAAGATATAAAGACTAGTGTAAGTAAAGTAGAAGTTCATACCAATGATTAGACTGGTAAAAAAAGATATAAAGACTAGTGTAAGTAAAGTAGAATTCATACCAATGATTAGACTGGTAAAAAAAGATATAAAGACTAGTGTAAGTAAAGTAGAATTCTTACCAATGATTAGACTGGTAAAAAAAGATATAAAGACTAGTGTAAATAAAGTAGAGTTCTTACCAATGATTAGACTGGTAAAAAAAGATATAAAGACTAGTGTAAGTAAAGTAGAGTTCATACCAATGATTAGACTGGTAAAAAAAGATATAAAGACTAGTGTAAGTAAAGTAGAATTCATACCAATGATTAGACTGGTAAAAAAAAAGATATAAAGACTAGTGTAAGTAAAGTAGAATTCTTACCAATGATTAGACTGGTAAAAAAGATATAAAGACTAGTGTAAGTAAAGTAGAGTTCTTACCAATGATTAGACTGGTAAAAAAAGATATAAAGACTAGTGTAAGTAAAGTAGAATTCATACCAATGATTAGACTGGTAAAAAAAGATATAAAGACTAGAAAGTTTCATACCAATGATTAGACTGGTAAAAAAGATATAAAGACTAGTGTAAGTAAAGTAGAATTCATACCAATGATTAGACTGGTAAAAAAGATATAAAGACTAGTGCAAGTAAAGTAGAGTTCTTACCAATGATTAGACTGGTAAAAAAGATAAAGATCTTACCAATGATTAGACTGGTAAAAAAAGGATAAAGCTAAACAGTGAGAGGACATAAGAATTATGTAAACCTTTGTGCATTGCTACTCCAAAGTACTGAACGTAATGTGAAAGTTAAGGTAAACATGTTAGTCATATATGTTTGTTTACTTACATTTTATCTTTTCAGATTTAATATCACAACAGGAAAGTATCCATTTGAAGGAGATAACATATACAAGTTATTTGAAAATATAGGTAAAGGAGAATTTACAATACCAGATGAAATAGATCAATTATTACAGGGATTATTACAAGGTGAGATTGTACTAAATATGCTGTAAGTATTTTATGTTTCATATAAAGTTGAATGTTAATAAAGGATGTCTGAAATAATGTACATTCTGTTTCTGATAAGGTTTTATATATGAACAAAATTTTCAGTGTCTGATAAGTATGTCATTCTCTAAACATACATTCTGTCTTCATTATTTCAAAGTGATAGATCCAGTGGAGTTATTAAACCAAACAATAATAGTCATATCTTTGCATTTAGTTATGAAACAATGCTAAAGTATTGTTTTTCAAAGTTGAGTTTGAATAGTGTGATTATAAATTAATCTGTTTTAACTCTCAACCTCTGTTTTTGGCTTGCATTTAAAAAACTACATTTGATTACATAATATTATACTAAGAATTAGCTTTATCTTTACATTAGTTGTTGAAGAAGGTAATTTACACTTCAGTGGTGCCAAGTATGGTGCTTTTTTTAAATAAGTTAACCTGGTAATTTAGAAACATGTTGATAGATGTTTTACTAACACAAGAAATGTGTGTACCATAGTGATGTCACTGTCAAGTGTCTACAATATTGATGTCACTTGTGTGCAGTGTTGTCACTGTCAAATTTAAAAAATTCCATCAATTTGAGACATTCCATGAGCTGAGTGTTTAGTTTTTTCTCTGGTTGTATATCTTTGTACGTTATACATCTTGTCTGATTAACTTGTAATGTTCGTTTTCTGAGTCCATGAATTTATTCAAACAAATTACATATTTTTAATTTCTACCTTTTTCGTAGAGTACATGCATATTGTAAGTTTTGCCAGTCTGTAAAATAATGGCAAATGATATACCAGCTGTACTTTAAGGACTGTTTTCACCTGTACCTACTAGATTAGTACAGTTGATTGGTAACAACAATATTATATACCAGCTGTACTTTAAGGACTGTTTTTACCTGTACCTACTAGATTAGTACAGTTGATTGGTAACAACAAAATGATATACCAGCTGTACTTTAAGGACTGTTTTCACCTGTACCTACTAGATTAGTACAGTTGATTGGTAACAACAAAATGATACACCAGCTGTACTTTAAGGACTGTTTTCACCTGTACCTACTAGATTAGTACAGTTGATTGATAACAACAAAATGATATACTAGCTGTACTTTAAGGACTGTTTTCACCTGTACCTACTCTATTAGTACAGTTGATTGGTAACAACAAAATGATATACCAGCTGTACTTTAAGGACTGTTTTCACCTGTACCTACTAGATTAGTACAGTTGATTGGTAACAACAAAATGATATACCAGCTGTACTTTAAGGACTGTTTTCACCTGTACCTACTAGATTAGTACAGTTGATTGGTAACAACAAAATGATATACCAGCTGTACTTTAAGGACTGTTTTCACCTGTACCTACTAGATTAGTACAGTTGATTGGTAACAACAAATGATACACTAGCTGTACTTTAAGGACTGTTTTCACCTGTACCTACTAGATTAGTACAGTTGATTGGTAACAACAAAATGATACACCAGCTGTACTTTAAGGACTGTTTTCACCTGTACCTACTAGATTAGTACAGTTGATTGGTAACAACAAAATGATACACCAGCTGTACTTTAAGGACTGTTTTCACCTGTACCTACTAGATTAGTACAGTTGATTGATAACAACAAAATGATATACCAGCTGTACTTTAAGGACTGTTTTCACCTGTACCTACTCTATTAGTACAGTTGATTGGTAACAACAAAATAATACACTAGCTGTACTTTAAGGACTGTTTTCACCTGTACCTACTCTATTAGTACAGTTGATTGGTAACAACAAAATGATACACCAGCTGTACTTTAAGGACTGTTTTACCTGTACCTACAAGATTAGTACAGTTGATTGGTAACAACAAAATGATATACCAGCTGTACTTTAAGGACTGTTTTCACCTGTACCTACTAGATTAGTACAGTTGATTGGTAACAACAAAATGATACACCAGCTGTACTTTAAGGACTGTTTTCACCTGTACCTACTAGATTAGTACAGTTGATTGGTAACAACAAAATAATACACCAGCTGTACTTTAAGGACTGTTTTCACCTGTACCTACTAGATTAGTACAGTTGATTGGTAACAACAAAATGATATACCAGCTGTACTTTAAGGACTGTTTTCACCTGTACCTACTAGATTAGTACAGTTGATTGGTAACAACAAAATGATATACTAGCTGTACTTTAAGGACTGTTTTCACCTGTACCTACTCTATTAGTACAGTTGATTGGTAACAACAAAATGATATACCAGCTGTACTTTAAGGACTGTTTTCACCTGTACCTACGAGATTAGTACAGTTGATTGGTAATGACAGTATTTTTTTCTTGTATGATGAACAAGATGTTGCTTTTGTTTCTTTTGCAGTGTTTTATAAGTGTTTTGAAGGTATATTTTTTAGTAATTAATTGAATATTTGCAGGTATGCTACAGAAAGATCCTCAACATAGGCTGGCTATTAAACAGATAAGACAACATGAGTGAGTAAAAGAAAAGATTTTTTATAAGACATTGGATTCTTTATATTGCTGAAACGGGAACAGTGTTATATTAGTACTAGTTCTGATTTTGAATGTTGAACAAAAATAATTTATTTAGCTAAAAACTTTATCACAGAAATGTGATTAAAATATTTTGTAGAAAATAAATTAATAGTTTCAGTTCATAATTTCAAAAAAAAAATTCTTTAAAAAAAAGAAATAGTATGAAAAATCTGGAAAATTGGTAAAAACGTTTTGTGTTTAAACCATTATTTGTGTCAACTTTTGTATCCAAGAATACTGACCTTTAATTGTTAGTTATTATAACTACCGATATGTATTTAGTGTCTGGCAATAAATGATAACTACCTATATGTATTTAGTACCTGGCACAAATGACAATAACAATTGCATTGTTTCACATACGTGATGTGACATGGTAATTTTATCATTAATTTTTCTTTTGAAGTAAACATTGAAAATAATTTCTTTTCTGAGAAGGATAACGTTGAAACATTTCCATAGTGTAAAACGTGTGGTTTACTTGAAATTTGCTGTAGAATTTTTCATACGTGACACGAACTTTAATTTAAATCAAAATTTCTTATAACCTGTTAGGTATTAATCTTGTCTTTTTAGTAATTTTCAGGTAATGATTATCTCAACATGGACTTGGTCAATTTGACCACCCACATGACCTATTTATACTCATTTAGAGTCTTTATAGATTTAATACTTCTAACGTTCAATATAGTGTGTATATCTTTACAAAATTTTGCAGTCTTTCAGTTAATATCACAAGTCATATTTTTGTTTCATTGAAGTCTTTTTAAAAAAAACTAAAAGATTTGTCTATGAATATATTGAGCATTTGCTTTGAATAGTTTGTGTGAAAAGTACTTTTCATTTTAAGATTAAAATACCTTTTCTCATTTGAAAAAATCTGATTTTGTTTGTGTAAACCCTAAATCTTCCTAAATACATTTAACATTTTTTACTAAATATAAATTTATATTTTATCTGCTATTTTCTGTACCCCATCTGTGTACAAGATCAGTCAATTTGACCAACCTCGTAACCAATCAAAATAAATGTAAATTACCATTTTTTCTTCTTTCTAGAGTAACTTTAAATTGTAACATGAAACTGGATTAACTTAACCTAAGTAGCTTTAAGTTCCTAACAGATACATCTAATAATAATTAAATTTTATTGCCCTTTGAAACATATTTAACTCCATATCTGGTCCAATATAAGTCACTCAGGAACAGATAAGCTATTAAATTACATTACTTGCAAGCTGCTTGCATGTGTGTCTCATGAAACATCTTTATTATATTATTAATGTTACCTAACCTGCTCTGAATTAACCTAAAAATATTTCTATTTTTACATTTTAGTTTCTTTTATAATAATGAACAAAGAGTAAACAATAAATAAAGTAATTACTGGGTCCTTTGTTTTTTGCTGTCAGATGTTGATGACAATTAATCCTACCTTTTTATACTAATAGCATTACTGCACTGAAAATTTTTTAATAAATTAAATAACATACTGTAATATAAATATACTGCACATTAGAGATTCTCTTACTGTTTGTTACTTTATAAATTGTTTTGAGTTATGTTTCTTGTTTCACCTGATTTTGTTACCACGTTGTACATCATCAAGGGTAAAAGAAATATACATTGAAATGTTTGGAGAGTGACAAATTATAAATAACTGGTTCATAGCTTCTTTAAACCCAAATTTGTTCAGTAATAACTAACTGTTAAGTCTTTTCTTTAAAATTTGTTAATATCTTTGTAGTTGGGTGAGAAAGAAACACCCTCGGATTACACAGGAGGTGTGTATTCCTCATCATGTAAGTGGTGATGAATTTCGAAGTATGTCAGTCATTCCCTATCTTCAGGACTTACATTGTGGACCTGAAGAAGGTGACTTACTTCTCTAAATATAACATCAGAGGAATACATCACAGAACACGATCTTCAAGGTAAGTCTTGTATAAGAAAAGTTTTCTTACTTCTCTATACTTTGTTATGTAACTTATGGTCACTCTCCTGTCTGTATGTTCTTTTGTTATATAACTTATGGTCACTCTTCTGTCTGTATGTTCTTTTGTTATATAACTTATGGTCACTCTTCTGTCTGTATGTTCTTTTGTTATATAACTTATGGTCACTCTCCTGTCTGTATGTTATTTTGTTATATAACTTATGGTCACTCTCCTGTCTGTATGTTATTTTGTTATTGTTATATAACTTATGGTCACTCTCCTGTCTGTATGTTATATTGTTATATAACTTATGGTCACTCTCCTGTCTGTATGTTATTTTGTTATATAAATTATGGTCACTCTCCTGTCTGTATGTTATATTGTTATATAACTTATGGTCACTCTCCTGTCTGTATGTTATATTGTTATATAACTTATGGTCACTCTCCTGTCTGTATGTTATATTGTTATATAACTTATGGTCACTCTCCTGTCTGTATGTTATTTTGTTATATAACTTATGGTCACTCTCCTGTCTGTATGTTATTTTGTTATATAACTTATGGTCACTCTCCTGTCTGTATGTTATATTGTTATATAACTTATGGTCACTCTCCTGTCTGTATGTTATATTGTTATATAACTTATGGTCACTCTCACTGTCTGTATGTTATTTTGTTATATAATTTATGGTCACTCTCCTGTCTGTATGTTATATTGTTATATAACTTATGGTCACTCTCCTGTCTGTATGTTATATTGTTAGATAACTTATGGTCACTCTCCTGTCTGTATGTTATTTTGTTATATAAATTATGGTCACTCTCCTGTCTGTATGTTATATTGTTATATAACTTATGGTCACTCTCCTGTCTGTATGTTATATTGTTATATAACTCACTCTCCTGTCTGTATGTTATTTTGTTATATAATTTATGGTCACTCTCCTGTCTGTATGTTATATTGTTATATAACTTATGGTCACTCTCCTGTCTGTATGTTATATTGTTAGATAACTTATGTCACTATGTGTTTGTCTTATTTTGTTATATAAATTATGGTCTAATGTTATTTTGTTATATAACTTATGGTCACTCTCCTGTCTGTATGTTATGTTGTTATATAACTTATACTCTCTCTGTCTGTATGTTATTTTGTTATATAACTTATGGTCACTCTCCTGTCTGTATGTTATTTTGTTATATAACTTATGGTCACTCTCCTGTCTGTATGTTATTTTGTTATATAACTTATGGTCAATCTCCTCTCTGTATGTTATATTGTTATATAACATTATGGTCACTCTCCTGTCTGTATGTTATATTGTTATGTAACTTATGGTCACTCTCCTGTCTGTATGTTATTTTGTTATATAAATTATGGTCACTCTCCTGTCTGTATGTTATTTTGTTATATAACTTATGGTCACACTCCTGTCTGTATGTTATATTGTTATATAACTTATGGTCACTCTCCTGTCTGTATGTTATATTGTTATGTAACTTATGGTCACTCTCCTGTCTGTATGTTATTTTGTTATATAACTTATGGTCACTCTCCTGTCTGTATGTTATTTTGTTATATAACTTATGGTCAATCTCCTCTCTGTATGTTATATTGTTATGTAACTTATGGTCACTCTCCTGTCTGTATGTTATATTGTTATGTCACTCTCTTGTCTGTATGTTATTTTGTTATATAATTTATGGTCACTCTCCTGTCTGTATGTTATATTGTTATATAACTTATGGTCACTCTCCTGTCTGTATGTTATTTTGTTATATAACTTATGGTCACTCTCCTGTCTGTATGTTATTTTGTTATATAAATTATGGTCACTCTCCTGTCTGTATGTTATATTGTTATATAACTTATGGTCACTCTCCTGTCTGTATGTTATATTGTTATATAACTTATAGTCACTCTCCTGTCTGTATGTTATTTTGTTATATAACTTATGGTCAATCTCCTGTCTGTATGTTATATTGTTATATAACTTATGGTCACTCTCCTGTCTGTATGTTATTATTGTTATATAACTTATGGTCACTCTCCTGTCTGTATGTTATATTGTTATATAACTTATGGTCACTTTCCTGTCTGTATGTTATTTTGTTATATAATTTATGGTCACTCTCCTGTCTGTATGTTATTTTGTTATATAACTTATGGTCACTCTCCTGTCTGTATGTTATTTTGTTATATAACTTATGATCACTCTCCTGTCTGTATGTTATATTGTTATGTAACTTATGGTCACTCTCCTGTCTGTATGTTATTTTGTTATGTAACTTATGGTCACTCTCCTGTCTGTATGTTATTTTGTTATGTAACTTATGGTCACTCTCCTGTCTGTATGTTATTTTGTTATGTAACTTATGGTCACTCTCCTGTCTGTATGCTTATTTTGTTATATAACTTATGGTCACTCTCCTGTCTGTATGTTATTTTGTTATATAACTTATGGTCACTCTCCTGTCTGTATGTTCTTTTGTTATGTAACTTATGGTCACTCTCCTGTCTGTATGTTAGATTAACTAACATTATAATATGAACATTTTGTTTACAATTTACGTATTTGTAGTGAGTTTTTTGTAGCACTTTTTATTTCCTCAGTAACAAGCAACTAAAACACTTTGAATGCTTAAATTGAAGTGATTTAGTAAATGTTTAATATCAGAGGTTAGTGCCATCTATCTTATCTGTTAAAGACTTGGTTACAGAAGTTAGATTGTTGATGACTGATCTGCCAGAGAAACAGTTTTTTTTTTTTTGTATTTTTATAAATAAATAATATTTTAAAAGTAAAGTTAATTATCTCTTCTGAATGATATGAGTGTGAACTCTAACGGTGTTATTTTCTCAGAAATGCGTCAGATGGATGCTTCATCTTCCAAGAAACGGAACAAGAAACCTAAACGGAAGCTTCCTAGTTGTATAAGTGTTAAAAGGTTCAGTTCGTGTAAGCAGTCTTGACAACAAGAAAGTTGTTTGGAGATTTCCCTTAGAGTTACTCAAACTGCAGGATACCGAGCTCATCCAGCTGTGGAGAAAGTCAGTTTGGAACATAAGCTTCCTGAATGTACTGTTTCCAGTATTTTTTAACTGTTGTACTCCTAACTTTAAATGTTCCTTAACAAACAAGGAAAGAACATGTAGCAGAAACAAGGAATTTTTAAGCAAGTTAAGAAAAATCAGCTTAGTAAGACAGTTCTTAAACATTTTCTATTAAAGAAAGTCTCCCAGTATCTTATTGTTAGCTAAACATTCATTTAAAGAAATTAACATAAACTAAAACCTGTTAGTTAAGTATGGAATAAATTTATTATTACAGGTTTTGTGTTTTAGAATTTAACCACAACTTCCAGGGAACTGATAAAAGAAAACTGATCGCTTATCAAAGGTGATAGCTGTTTGAGTTTTCTTTAAACAGGCTTAGGGTTTTGATAATTCAATGTAATCATTTTATGTTTTCTTTCACAGTTTTAGTATTTGAAACCTCACAGGTTAACAGATGAAACCTAATCTGTTCTAAGATAACCACATATCATACCTATACTATGCCATTCGTATATTCTTTAATAATGTCTCAGTTTCAAGTATTTTTCTGAGCTTTAGCAAGAATGCCTCAGTGATTAATTAGTTACTACAGTTTAGTTAACTATAAACTTTATTCAATAAAAAGATTGTAATTTATTCATGTACAACATAATGTTTAATTTAAAGTCACAACAATGATAAATGAATACTTTTATAATACTTGGTTAGGAGTCCATGTGAGAAAAGCCATTGTGTGTAACATGTTCAAACAATCTGATTATTAAGAAAATAGTGTATGACTTCTTGTGCTACATTTTGAACAAAAACCTATTTGAATTGTCAAAGTTACAAAAAGAATGTTTGTTACTATTGATTATGCCGTGTTCTACTCGTTGTTTTTAGGATGTTTTCATATAAACTGTATACAAAAGTGAATCTTTGACTTCATCACAAATCTGTTGTGGTGAAGTACGCTTTGTAACACTCGTAAAATACGTCTTTATACGGGGACTATTTTACCTAAATGTCTGCAAGAGCAATATTGTAGTCTGTTTTTAAACTTCCAGTGTTATTGGTGTTTGAAACTGAAGAAATTAGACTTGACAAGACAACTTCAGAGGTACTAGACACTTCCTTTTTCAGGCAGTAGGTATAGGTTGTGATTTTGTTTATAGGGAAAAACTAACTGTGAATCTAGAAGCTAGCTTTAAAACATTATTACATTTATGCCATTTTTGAGTTTGTCAAAGAGGTAAAATGAGTGTATGTTGGGTTCTTGCATACAATTGAACTATTACATCTTTCTTGATGCAACTAGAGAACATGTGTTTTCATTCCACTGTTTTGTAACATTTCAAAATCTTTATTAGGTTGCAGTGTTTGTTTATGTTTTTTGTGAGTCTCTTGTTTAAGAGGGACCAGTTAATACACATTGTTTTATTGTGTTTTTTGTGTGTAACAACAATAATACTTTGAAGTAATTTTTATATTTCTTGTTCCAGATGCTATTTGGATTAGTGTATGGAACATCCATGTGTGATGGTATTAAACAGGTATTCAGTTCCACCATAACTATAATTAACTTTAATCTAAGATTCATCATAACAAGAAGTAAACATTTACTTCTTCTGTCTTCTTCTGTGCGTAACAATCATCGTAAAATTGTATTGGCAATGGAATTTGAATAATTAATTAGATAATTATAAATTATAGGTTTGTTCATTGTATAATTGCTGTTTCAAAATACTATTGTGGTACAAATGTTAGTGGTGCTTTATAGGATATTTAAGAGAAAGAGTTACATTAAGAGTTACTTTTAAATTTGTTTCAATATAGATTTATGTAAAATAATTAGGCCTACTTAAGTCAAAGTTGGTTTTTTATCCATTTTAAATATCCTCTTTTAAATGAGTGAATATTTGGTTCTAAGTTTGGCAATTTCTAAAAGGAAACTACAAATTACAATTTCTTGGGGAGAAGAATGTAAGACAAGAATTCTGAATAACAATATTCAAGCAGTTAATAGTTGTTGTTTTAATGTAAATATCTTGAGCTTATGATATGTATCTGAATTTAAAACAATTTTCTTACTAATAGCTTTACAGGAGAAACTGTAACCTTTTTTTCTTGAACACAGTTTTGTGTTTTATAAAACCGGTGCAAAATATGTTGTTTCTCTGGATTTCTTTTAAGTTAATAATATGTTTAGGATTATGTTTCTCTTTTAAACGTGGTAATATTATTTGTTGCATAAGATTAAGCCTCTCCCATACAAATTGATACAAGAAATCACAAAAATGTATTTTCCACAATTGACAGTTAGATGTGTTTGTATTGTAAAGGTAAATCATAAGTAGTCCGTCACAATTTGACGAATTTTGTGCCCACAAATTCACACATTTATAATTATCTGCTGAATTCCGGTTGGAATGATCATGCTGTTGATTGGTAGCCTTATTTCTTAAGATTGCTGCAATTTATATTGGTGTTTAACAGTTAACTTAATAAAGTATTGTAGAAGTAGGCCAGTCCAAGACTAACAGGTTGGTACGAGGCTACAAGTGAGTGCTAGCCTAGCGAGTGTGTATCAACATTGTATGACAATTTTTTATTGTATGATTTAGATTTTAAAATGGCTCACTCCTCATGTACCTGTGCCTTTAACTAAAGTTGGTTAAATTTGTTGAAAAGATAGCAGTTTGTAGAATTTAAGTGAAACTTTGGAAAAAAAAAACAACCACTTAAATACAGGGTGGTCCAAAAGAAATCATCTGATGAAGTTTCCATTACCAATTGACATGTCACCAAACACAAGTGGTTATGAAAGGATCTACTTAAAATCACTATCAGTAACTGTTCGTGTCCTTCTTTATTTTGCCTCATCCTGTACAGAAAAGGATTTTCATGAGTTGATAGCATTTGTATATAGAATTGAAAATTAATGTTTTTTTTTTTTTTTTTTGTAAAGATGTGTTAAAAGATTTAGAGAAGCTCAACCCTGGGCTTTTAAGTACAAACAACCTTGCTAGTACCAAAGTGTATAACATTCTGTATTATCTATACATTTCCCTAGCCCAGACTTCACATTAAAACAGTAGACAACTGAAACGTTTCAATGTTTGTTTTACTCACTAACACACACCCAGTGATATTTGTAAGATAAGTTTTGTTTCAAAGTGTTTTGATATTATGAAATTTGAAAACTAGAACTGTTGGTTAATGAAAATTACCAAATTTTGAAAAAGTGTAAGGAGTTCCTTGGCAGGTTGTGTAATGTGTATAGTATTTAGGCTAGATTTAAAGCTGCTATTATGTCCCCAGTTATTTACAAAGGAAGTGTCTTGTTGTAACGTAGTAGGTATTTAACATTACAGATTAAAAGAGAGTATTTATTGTCTTGTCATTTGATGGTGCCCTATAATTTCTTTGTTTCCAGCTATTCCAACTATCTGTATTAAAAAGTGTTTTATCCCCAACAGGTGGAAATAGTGTAGTTTAGTAACACAGGTAAGATAGGTTAGACCTTTTACAAGTGAAGACAGAGATATCATCTCTCTAAAGATAAGTTCGACATTTTAAAGGTGAAGGCAGTGATATCCTCTCTAAAGATAGGTTAGACATTTTACAGGTGAAGATAGGGTTAGACATTTTAAAGGTGAAGTGAAGGCAGTGAAGGCAGTATATCCTCTCTAAAGATAGGTTAGACATTTTAAAGGTGAAGTCAGAGATATCCTTTCTTTAAAGATAGGTTAGAAATTTTAAAGGTGAAGGCAGTGATATCCTCTCTTTTAAAGATGAAGGCAGTGAAAGATAGGTTAGACATTTTAAAGGTGAAGGCAGTGATATCCTCTCTAAGATAGGTTAGATATTTTAAAGGTGAAGGCAGTGATATCCTCTCTTAAAGATAGGTTAGATATTTTAAAGGTGAAGGCAGTGATATCCTCTCTAAAGATAGGTTAGATATTTTAAAGGTGAAGGCAGTGATATCCTCTCTAAAGATAGGTTAGACATTTTAAAGGTGAAGGCAGTGATATCCTGTCTATATCAAGAGGATGGGAGTATTTTATTTAATGAAAGATTAAGGATGGCATTGCTGGTTTGTGTTCTAGCTTCGTATGGGGACAATATTCAGCTTTGAATCGTGTCTAAACACTTGTTATGGTTGTTGTTCTTGTTATTAATACAATATGTTTGTACAGATACAATATATGATCCCATTACTGGTACCTGATTTAGGAAGTGGCCATTTTCTTGTGTAATTATACATCTTACTATTATTAGAAAAACACTTTATCTTGTTAAAAGCTTGATGGTTGAGCAGTTAAGTACCATAGAAGTTGTGATAGCTGCTTCAAAAAAAAAGTTTATTTTTGTTTCTGAAGAACATAAAATGTCAGTTATTAGAGAACTATAAATATGTTTTGCTGTGTGAATGAAAAGCTTCATATTGTAATTGGTTATATCTAGTAACAAAGAAAAGGTATGAAAATGAATAATAATTAAGGGTAAGGATACAGAAATTCTGAACCCTGAAGAGACTTGGATTGTTTATTAGTGTGGTAATGTCTACAGTCCTTGATAAGAAAAGACTTGTTAACCATCCAGCTAATGAAACATGCATTTTAATTTTTATAAGTAAAGACTTAAGAAAATGCAAACATCTAATTAGTTGTACTGATGGCCAGGTTTATTTTGAGTTTTACTTTAATTACATAGCTTATAATCCAAATAAGATATCATCTTAGTGCTGCTTCTTATTTGAACGTTAACAAGTCGAACTAAAATAAGACTGTACTTTGATATAAGTAGAAAAAGCATGGTAGTAAATGTGGAAATGAATGTTTGATCTTTTATTACAATAACTTAGGTATGAAGGTTTCATTCTCATGCTTAGGTTCAAGCGAGAGTGTTGGAAGACATTCATAAAAGTTAAAAGTTTACCTGAGAAAGTGTAGGAATATTATTTTTTACATCTGTAAAATGCAGGTCATGTTCACACAGTACCTCCAGTCATCCCTCTTGAAGGAACTAATTGTTAGACTCTTTGTGTCAGACTACTTGTGAAGTGTTTGGCCTTCTATGAAAAATTTATTTTCTTTGTTATTAATCAGTGATTTTGATGAATTATATAGCTACTTTATTATGAGGAAAGTGTGTCTTTGATTAATATTATATGTATGTATATTAAAGAACAGTGACAGAAATTCTACACATTATTTTATAGACAAGTGATCACATGAGTGTAATTTTAAAACAAAATAGCTACCTTAACTATACATGTCTGATTTAGAGCCAAAAGAAAAAAACCAACAAAAATTATGTTTAATCATTTGAATAAGTTAACAAACCTTATCAAAATGTTTTCTAGAAAGTAATTTGTCAAGTTGTTTGTTATAAAAGATGAAATATTTAAGTCATTTGTGGCACCTATGTAGTTTAACGATGAATTATATAACTAGCAGACTTAATGTATACTTTTGTTTCTATTCAGAAACCAACCCACCCATTTAACAATGTTTTCACTATATTAGAAATATATTCGACTTAAAGTTGCTTTGTGATTAAAGCATATAAATATTTCTGTAAAATCATTATTATTATTATTATTAGTTAAACTTGAAACTGTTGATGGTCAGGTTTGGAACATGTGAAAATAATGAGAAATATTCAGTTATGAAAAACAGTAAAGATATTGGTCAATTGTTAATAGTTGTAAACAATATTATGGTCAGTTACGTTTTGAAATAGTCAAACTGGTCTTCAAGCTTACTGGTAGTTGTCTGAACAATCAAGGTGATTGTGAAATGTTCTGTCAAAATCACTAATTTTGGATGACAAGCATTTATTCAATGCGATCTTCACTTTTGTTTGAAGTTGTAAAACCAATCAGTTAGATGATGGTCACTTTCCTTTGCAGTTGTAGAACCAGTTGGTTAAGGTGATGGGTACTTTTTGACAATTGGGAAAGTGACAATCATGAGGGCCAATTTTCTTATCTGTACTTGGATACTTAGAAGTTGAAATTTTGGCAGTCATATCTTCAAATTGTATTTATAACCATTTTAAACTTGTTTATAGGGTTATTATTATTTTATATCTTTCAATCCAAGAGTGAACACGTGAGTATTGAGGCCATCTTTCTAAATCAAGGTCACGGTAATGGAATTGGGATCAGGTGTACATAGTTAAGTATATTAATTTTTGTATGTCTCAATGGTTGAAATTTAAACCAACCACATGCTCCATTTTGAGGGTTTGTGTCTCAATATGTCCACCTTCCATATAGTCATGCATATCCTTTTGTCTGCTTTGTTATATTGGTCATATGTTTTGTTTTGTTTTGTTTTCCTTTTTAACCAATACAAGGTGTTTAACAATAATAAATTATTTTTCGTGGGACCTACTGTGTGTTCTTTTTCAATGTCAAGCCAACATTTTTAATGATGAACTTACAACTTGCATATGCTATGTATGTGACAAAAAATTAATATAGTAATATTGGATATGTTTTTTCTAATTTAAAGAAGAAAGTTTCATGTTTAGTGTTTAAATTAATGTTACAAGTCTTTCAACTCACAACTCAAATAATCAAGGAAATATTCAGTTGTGAAAGGATACGAGAAAATGTTGACATAGCACTGTTTGTGTATCAGGTCATCCCATAAGTAATGTCCAATTTTAGGTTCAGAAAAAGAGAAATGATTTCAAACACTTTTAATGTTATTTAATCAATAATGTATGTTCCATTATTATTAATTACTTCCTGCCAACGATTCACAAACTTCTGAATGCAACTTCTATAAAATTACTGGGGTTGGTGGAAAACAATGTAGAGAGGGTAGTTTTGACATCTTCATGTGTTCCAAGCTCTTTTCCATTGAGATAGTCCTATAAACTTCAGAATAGATAATATTCAGAGTCTGGAGAATAAGGAGGATGTGAAAGTTTTTCATAGTCTAGCTCTTCAATCTTTGCTGATGTGATCCTTGCTGTATGGGGCCATGCATTATCCTGGTGTAACACAACGCCTTTATGACTGATCAAAGGATGCCTCCTTTTTTTCAGTGCAACATTCAAGCGCTCTACCTGTTGACAATAGAAGTTTGATGTAATCATTACATTGAGTGGCAGCAACTCAAAGTGGATCACACCAACAATATCCCACTAAATGTTTAACAAGACTTTCCTGGTGTGGAGGTCCATTTTGGACTGTTCTTTAGCTAGTTTACCTGCATTGAACCATTGTCTATCCATTTTGGACATATAACATTTTTATAAAATAACCATTTTTCATCTCCAGTCACTAAGCTGTCCAAATAAAGGTGAGCTATGTTCAAAATAGAGCAGAGAAGTGCAAATGTGCACTCTTGCTCTAAAGTTGGCTTCTGTCAAATCATGGGGACCCATTTTCCAAGTTCTAACACCTTTCCAAGCTCTTGCAGATGATAGTGAACTGTTGAATGGGTTAAATCACACTTCTGTACTAGTTAAACTGTTACAGCATAATCTTCATCAAGTGCAGCCAGTAACAAGTCATCATTAAACTCAATAGGACGACCCGAACGTGGCGCATCACTTAAGCTGTAGTCACCTGATCTGAACTTCTGAAACCACCTTCGACATTTTCTTTCATTTAGAGACTCTGCACCATTAATAGCTTGAATGTTTTGTGTAGTTTCTACCGCACTATTGCTTTTCTTAAACTCATAAAGCATTATATGCCTAATGGGCTCCTCAGACACATCCATCTTTATAAGGGTGTAATTGATTAATGATGTGAAAAAGTGGAGTTGGGTTAGTTTTCTTTATTTGTCTGAACATTTCTATACACGTCCTGCTATATATTTTAGTCATTAAAGCCTTATATAAAGAAGTAATGATGATACACTTTCTGTATTAAATTTTTGGACATTACTTTTGGGATGGTTTGATATATACTGGTCGAAACAAATTAGATGTCATCAACTTATTGATAAATATATATAGAAATAACTAAATTATAAAGGAAACTATTAAATGATTTTTTTTTTTTGTGGGACGACATCACCAGTTACTTACAAAAGTGTTTCATCACTAGCCGTGAGCTAACTTCCGTCTAAAATTCACATGCTTAAAGTGAATTATTCTGGTGCATGATGACGTCAGCGCCCATCAATACGAGGGCAATACAACTTCTATGCACAGTATTTCCTCTTAAACATTTACACTCAAAGTAACTTCTTTTGCTTAGCATTGCCTAAATGCAGAAGTGTTGATTTTTCAGTTTACTGAGATTAGCATTCGTACAAAGGAACTTAGTCTTATACCTTTAGATTCTAATTAAAAATAACCGAGTTTTAAAATTCTCAAGTGTTGGTGATTTCGACTTTGTCCTGTGAAGATGAAGAAGTTACAAACACAGGTTCTGTTTCTACCATGGCTTCTGGAGACTTGTTCACTGTGGTGCATCATCTTGCTGATTCTATCCTCCTCCTGTCCCTTTGGTTTATTTTCCTTCACATCTGTTTGAGAATGACAAGGAGATAATGAATTTGACCAACTCTTCTCTCACCCACCTAAGTTTGCTTTGGATATTGCTTACCAGTTTAGGAAACTCCTTATCTATCCAAATTAATTGTGGATATGATTTCTCAAATTATTTCTTTTTCCTTTGCCTGTGTCCTTCGATTCCTTTCATTTCTTGCTCCACGATACAAATTCTCTGGATTAGTTTGTATTTTTTCCTCACTTAGTATTTGAGTTTTTGTTGATTTCTTTCTCTAAGAACTCCACACCCATTACCATGTACCTCGTTCTCTGGACTCTCTTGTCATGGCTTACAGCTATAGCGTATTCTGTTTCTCCTTTTCGATATCCCCAGTTTTTGGAATATCTTTACCTGCTTGTAACCTCCAGTTCTCAGTTTTCAAGTTTTTGTCTTTATCTTTCTACCAACCTGCATTCCTGCCTCTTTATACATATTGTCTTAGGCACTTCATCATTCACCAGAGGGATTTTCTGGAGAGGTTATTTCCCTTCGTTTTATTACCTTCATCGGTACCACTTCACTTATGTCCCTTCTTATTCGGTTCTTCTGCTGTTGGGTCAGGATGTTTTCCTCTCTAATGCCCATCTTCCTACTTCTCATCTGTGTGATCTTTGCCCAGAAGTATCAGTGGTATTCCTGATTCATTAAAATCTTGGACTGAAGTAGCCAAGCATTAGTCCTTATGTTGCTCTAATAATACACCCTGTTCGAGACGAAATACGATATCCCACGTATGCTTCCCTATGGAACCCTGCCATTAGATGTTGCACTCCACGGACTTCCATCTAGTTAAATCTGCACCAGCTATACTGTGTGAGGAGGTGACGTATCATGTCAGAAGTTCACATCTTCCTGTTTCCAATAGATACATTCTCGTCAGATCGCTCCTTTCTTGTGCACTTTTATTCTTGCATTGTCTGTGAATGAGGTTATGTTTAAATGGAACTGTTACCTATGGAGATTGTGTTGTCTTCTATTGATGTAATTCTTTAATTGTATGATGACGTCATTATGTAGTTCACGTTAACGTGTGAATGTTAGATTGAGGTTAATATCGATCTTTTAAATACAGTGTAAACAAGATAGTAGGGATGGTTAATATCGGTCTTTTAAATACACTGTAAACAAAATAATAGGGATGGATAATATCGATCTTTTAAATACACTGTAAACAAGATAGTAGGGATGGCTAATATCGGTCTTTTAAATACACTGTAAACAAGATAGTAGGGATATGATCTACACTATGTAGAAATGATATAAATGCCATCTCTACTATCTTGTTTGTTTTGAATGATTGATATCAGCCATCCCTACAATTACTTTATTTTTGGAAATATTT
Source organism: Tachypleus tridentatus (assembly GCF_004210375.1). Lineage (NCBI taxonomy): Eukaryota > Metazoa > Arthropoda > Merostomata > Xiphosura > Limulidae > Tachypleus > Tachypleus tridentatus. The sequence continues at coordinate 376,983 of NC_134826.1, read as the reverse complement.
TTGTTTAGTTATAAAAGTAGTCCACCCAGAACATTCGAGAACACTGGTGAGAGTGACTACTTTGTGAAATGTCTGGGAATGGAGCTATATTACAGACACGAGAATGAGTGTACCATTGCGTCAACTTTCAGTTAGTAAAGTGCCAGTCAAAGTGAAGTATTCATTTTTTTTTTTTTTTTTGGAATTTCGCACAAAGCTACTCGAGGGCTATCTGTGCTAGCCGTCCCTAATTTAGCAGTGTAAGAATAGAGGGAAGGCAGCTAGTCATCACCACCCACCGCCAACTCTTGGGCTACTCTTTTACCAACGAATAGTGGGATTAACGTCACCTATAACGTCCTCACGGTCGAGAGGGCGACCATGCTCTTAACAACCAGGTCATGCAAGGCCTAAACATTAAGAAAGAAATACGCTTCTTTATAGTTATGTCGAACGGACTTTGCTTTTTTCCCAAAATAAATTGAAAGAACCAGTTAAGTGAAATAAAATATATATTTGTCATCCTCCTTCTCGGGTAAGTTTACAGACCGATAACACTAAAATCCAGGATTCGATTCCTAGCAATGGACACCGTAAGTAGCTCAATGAAGCTTTGCTCTTAAACAGTTATAATGCTGTGTGTCGACTCTTGAAATGGAGGCAGACATCAACCACTATAAGGTAGTTGTTTATTATACTTTTATTTATGTTCAACATTACATTTTAATAGTTAAATTAATAGACTACAACACTGTAAATTTAACGGTTGTGTCAAAGAGCATAATTGTTATAAAAATTGGACATTGTTCAAGCTTTGACCAAGTTTAAAACGAAACCAAAAACAAATCAATGATCGAAGTTGTAGGTTCCTATATTTCCTACAGATTTGTTGGTTGAGAGGTTACTTAACGTATTTAATTATGGATTTATCTTGATAAAACGTTGTCTCATGAAACACAAACGTGTGTTATCAAATTGAATAAGTCTATACAGAAATCGTAGTGTTTATTTCACAATTCTTATCTCCAATAACAGTGATTTCTCTTACTATTTTGTATGAAAACACAACAAAAACTAAATTATAATATTCTGATAAGACATTCACGGTAGAAGATTTACACTAAAGTACACCTGTCATACGATGATTGGACTTTAACATAAAACCAAAATAAGTGTCTATGTCTGTTAGTGAATTGAGATAAACAGATTTGGGCAATGAGTTGACAGTTTAATCGAATTTTGGCGGACGGATGATGTGTAAATTTTAAAATAAATTTTTAATTTAAAAACTGGTCACACGAATGGTTGGAAGCAAAGGACTTTTGGAACCGCTAACGTGGAACTCGTCAATGTCATCATCCAATGTCTCGTGCAGAGCAGTGTGCTTGTCTTCAGTCAACAGATTCAAAGGCGACTGGGGCGGCTCACAGATGTGGCGGAAGTGACATCTGCTGACGTAAATTGGTATTCGTCGAAGGCTTGACCAGTAGTGGGAGTGTCATGAGGAAGCCATATTGGACCGTTGTCTTTAATTACAGGCAAGCTAAATAAACAAAATACAGATACATCTTTAGAAAGGCGAACACACGCATATATATTACAGAAACAAAATTAAACTAGATATATGTTAAACTAGAAATACATTTAGATTTAAACCAGGTATTGTTAACGGCGAACAAAATTTATAAATCATTCTTGAATACGTTTGTTACCTAAGAATAAGAGGCATGGTCAATACAGATACGTTTAATATATGTGTATGTAAGTCACCAGTAAGTTCATTTCTGTTCATGATATACATATCACTTGATATTCTTACCCACCACAGAAGATCAGTGGTAAGTCTGATTAATATATGTGTACGTAAGACACCAGTAGGTTCATTTCTGTTCATGATATACATATCACTTGATATTCTTACCCATCACAGCAGATCAGTGGTAAGTCTGATCAATATATGTGTATGTAAGTCACCAGTAGGTTCATTTCTGTTCATGATATACATATCACTTGATATTCTTACCCATCACAGAAGATCAGTGGTAAGTCTGATTAATATATGTGGATGTAAGACACCAGTAGGTTCATTTCTGTTCATGATATACATATCACTTGATATTCTTACCCATCACAGCAGATCAGTGGTAAGTCTGAAAGGTTATAATGCTAAAACTGGGTTTTGATACCTGGGTTACAACACAGGACAAAAACCCCATTGTATAACTTTGTCAGCACTTAGATTAAAGCATAAGTTCAGCTACAGTTTATGGGTTCACAATAAATGGGGCCTCTTATCCGTCTGTAAAAATAGAAAAACGAACTGACGCTTTTACAATTTTTTATTGTACAGAACCCCTCAAATTTGACGAATTTAAAATCTCAGAATATCATAATCCAACACCAACTTTGTGCTTAACAGCAAAGCAAACAAACAAGAACATAAGTGTAGGTGTACATACATAAACATCAAATTATCTGCAGATGGTTTACAGATAGAAACTGCATCAAGAATATACATGACAAAATTTATCATTACATAGCAATGAAAGAAATAGATAAAACTAAAATATCGAGAGAGAAACTCAAAAAAATAAAACAAAATGGTTACAAATAGTGAATATATTAAGTTTGAGACGTTGTGAGTTAAATCGTCCAATACCTAAACCATATTGGCACTTCCTTGTTAGCTCTTTTGTTGTTGTTTGTTTTTTGTTATTATGCTAAAAGACAGGGTTATGGCTACAAAGCTTTAGGGAGCTATTGGTACAGACACTTGTCTCTTAAGGTTAGAGAGCTATTGCTACAGACACTTGTCTCTAAAGATTACAGAGCTATTGCTACAGACACTTGTCTCTAAAGATTACAGAGCTATTGCTACAGACACTTGTCTCTATAGGTAAGAGAACTATTGCTACAGACACTTGTCTCTATAGGTAAGAGAACTATTGCTACAGACACTTCTCTCCATAGGTTAGAGAGCTATTGCTACAGACATTGTCTCTTAAGGTTAGAGAGCTATTGCTACAGACACTTGTTTCTTAAGGTTAGAGAGCTATTGCTACAGACACTTGTCACTTAAGGTTAGAGAGCTATTGCTACAGACACCTGTCTCTATAGGTTAGAAAGCTATTGCTACAGACACTTGTCTCTTAAGGTTACAGAGCTATTGCTACAGACACTTGTCTCTATAAGTTACATATGTTAAACTTTATTGACAAATTGTATAATTTTGAATTTTCTTGTTTTATGCGTGTTACCAGCACAATAGCAGATTTCAATAAATATCGTAAATTTGAATGTTCTTGTGAAAGGCTATTGGCATAACAGCGGATTTCAGTAAATATCATAAATTTGAATGTTCTTATGAGTGGCTACTGACACAATAGCGGATTTGTTTCTCATAGTAAATATTATGGTTTTAATTATCTTGTTTTGGTTATACGTATTATTGGTACGATAGCGGATTTATTTGCTTTAATACATATTGTAATTTTAATCTGAGAGTAACAGTTTTCATTTTGAGTTTTATTTAAAATTTGTACATACATACATGTAAAAGTCATACGTGTGAAATTGTATGACTCGAACGTGTTGAAATGAATGTTTTGAAAGTAAAAGCGACACCAGCTACTCATTATTTAACTGCAATTAATCTATTGACAATTACACGTACGAAAATCACTGTTAAATGTTTGGACATTATAATGTAATATCGGGTAGACATGCTGTCATTTCAATCCTTCAAGTACTATATTAAACCGACTAGAATTATGTAGGTTAACAAAGCCTTCGGAAACATTTAGTTGCTATAGCGTAAACGAAAACATTGAAGTACTTATCCTGGCAGTAACATGACTTTTACAATATGGCATTTAACAGGACAGTAAGATATAGAACAGTAAGGTGTGATATGTTATTTTGTAAGTAGATGTGGCAGCTTCTGATATTAAAGTTCATTTGCGGTTTAATCTTGTGAAAATATCGCTACATTTACAATAATTGTTTGTTTGTTTCGAGTTTCGCGCAAACGTACACAAGAGCTATATGCGTAGCCGTCCCTAATTTAGCAGTGCAAGACTAGAAGGCAGCTAGTCATCACCACCCACCACCAACTCTCTTGGGCTGTTATTTTACCAACGAATAGTGGGATTGACCTTCACATTATAACGTTCCCACGACTGAAAGGGCGAGCATGTTTAGTGCGACCGGGATTCGAACCCGCGACCCTGAAATTACGAGTCGAACGCCTTAACCCACCTGGCCATGCCGGGCCAACATTTATAAGAAACTGTTAAAGATTTAGAGTTAGTATAATATATACCACAGCCAGCAGCTACCTCTATTAGTTTTCATATCTTATATGAAAGGTAGAAATTGAACAACAGCATTATAAACAGCGGATGTGTATAATAATTTTCTCTGCACTGTCCTGATCATATTTTATTTCTTAAAGAATGGTAAACTGACTGAACCGAGTCTCTGATATTCAAATGTTCACCTTTTGGATGTACATTTGTTATTACCTATTTACTAAATGGTACTTTGTCAGTGGCGAATTACTTATCATTGAGGCAATTGTGGAGCTTCAGGCTTAATGTTTGAAGCGCCCCTAGTCAGGTTATGAAAAAAACAAATGTTCTCACAAATGATATGGAATGTAATATTAAAGCATCAAATAATGTATTCAATACATGTATTACTTTTTTATTTTTCACCATTTAATTACATAATTTGTTCTTTTAAATTCATCTTTTGGATTGCAAGTGTTCGTGGGAAATGTCGTCATTAGTGTTTTAGGCTTAAGTAGCGAAAGACAAGAGAGAAGGAAGTTAGTCATCACAACCCACCGCCAACTCTGAGACAAGTATTTTACCAATGTATAGTGGGATTGACTGTCACATTAAAACGACCCCATGGCTGAAAGAGCGATTATGGGTGGAAGGACAGAGATTCGCAGCCAGGACTCTCACGTTGTTAGTAAAGTACACTATCTTCCTGACCACGGTGTGTTAAGGTTAAGTGATCTTTGTTTCACAATTAGCCTAAATGCCATACATGTAGACCGTGTAAATGTATCATGTACACGCATTATTAATAAATTAAAATTAACTTGAAGGGAAGTGTGCATGGGAACAATGTTTCATGGACACCGAAACTGCAATGACTTGTCTAAAACATTAAAATGAAACACTTGTTATCCTTGCCAAAAACACAACTGAGCCATGTTTTCAAAATTAACAAAACTTAGAACCTGGTTTTATGCTTTGATTAATATTTTTGTACAAATGAAGCCGAAAAAACATTCACTGAATCCATAAGTTTCTTTTATGCAGTTTTCTTATTATAGAGAAGGAATATGAAATACGTTAACCCTCTCCACTCACCAAAAAATTGTGAAGTGACATATCTGAAAATGAAACTTTGTACAGATTATATTTTTCACATGATGCTGCAACTTTAGTAACGGAAGTGTAAGAAGGACTTCGCCTCTCACCAGTAACCCTGAAGAGGGGCAAAGCGGAAGACCAGGATTGGTACAGTGGTGCAGCCAAATGACGTTCAAACGAAAATACCCCATGCTAACTGCACCACAACTAACTTACAATATAAATTTACCTGTACAATCTGAGAATTAACTGATGAAGTAACTGAAGTACGTTAGCTAACACTGATAAAATATGCCACTGAAACTAAATATTTCATTGAGAAATTGACACTTGAAAATAACTCAATTAATGCTTCGATGCTATCCTACTAACTGACTAGTCCACACGTCTTTATATCTAATGTTTCACTTCTAGATATTCATCTATCATTCTAGGCATTCCAGGTTTAACGTCATGCACAGCAGCACGTCTGGAAACTTTTAATGCTAGAAATCGGATTTCAATACCCATGGTGAGCACAGCATAAACAGCCCAGTTTGTAATTTCATGCGTGCTCTAAGTAACATCTGAATTGAAAAACTGATAAAATAGCTCCCTCCTTCGGAATTGTAAAGTCCCCTGAAAAAATACAAAAACCAAAATGTCTATTGACGAAGACGTTTTAGTGATTTTCTCTTTCTAGGCCCGTGGTATACAGATAGGATGGCCTTTTATTGTCACTAGCTAAATAAGTGATCAAATGGAACCACCACTGGTGGTTTTACCTTGATAATCTCCTAGATGCAGGTGGACTCGAAAGGAACCCTAGGCTTTTAGCAAACTGAATTTTTGCTTGTAACTTACTTGCTATAGTCGCACAGTTTGCTGTTCTTTCACTGTTATATAGATGTACATCACAGATTCATTCTTTTCAGTACAGCATATCTCTTTCAGCACTGGAGGATCGGTCCATGAAGTCGACCTTGCAACCATTCTGTGCTTGTTGTAGTTTTCATGTTATGGCTTCTATATTAATAAGCATATGCTCATGAAATTTAGCAGATTAGTAGTGAACATTCCAATGCTTCCATACGCAAAATATCAAATTTTCATTAAGTCTTAAGGTTTGTTGAGCAATGTTTTCTCATGCCTTTTTTATTTTTGCATGTTGCCTACCAAACATGCAAAGTAATCTTCACTTTAAGACAGAAATTGATTTATGCATTAGAAAAAACCAAATCTCACGTGCGAAATTTTTATAACGTCAGATAGTTGTCAAATATTTCTTAACAAATAACTTTATATTTTATCTGTTATTTTCAATGACGAATCTGTGCACTGGTTCGGTATACTTCACCGATCTCGTAACCATCATAAAAATTAAGAAATAAATATAAATTATGCTTTTCGTTTTAAAATAACTACAAATTATAACACAAATATTTAGGCTAAGTAGCTTAAATCTCATAACATTATACAAACACACACACAAACGAACAAATATATATATATTGCTTTTATAATATTGGTGGCATAACCGAGTTCGAATTCCCGTCACACCAAACATTTTCGCCCTTTCAGCATTACGATGTGATGGTTATGTGTCTCAGAACGGCTGGTACGGGTATCAACACTTTTACTGATAATCAGAGAACAAAGTTTCGACCTTCCTAGGTCATCTTTGTTAATCTGAAAATGACCTAGGAAGGTGAAAACTTTGTTTTCTGCTTATCAATAAAAGTGTTAATATCCATACCAGCCATTCTGAAATACATTTGTATTTCAAGTGGGTTTTCTCATCAAGAACTATGGGATGGTCATTCCCATATGAATTAGTTGGCTGTGGGTTTTAGGGACTAGCTGCCTTCCCTCTAGTCTTACAATGCTAAATTAGGGATGGATATCGAAGATAGCGCAAAATTCCATGATAAACAAAATTATATGTCTTGCTAACAACATAGAAGTTACACGTGTATTCGTGGTACCAAATCGAATAACATAAAACGATGTTTAGTCCATACAAAGTGAGATGTCTGGGGTATGTTTTAGTAGACTAATAACACACATTACTAGTTCTTAAATTTATTTTTCTTAAAACACAGAACATTAAATACAGAAGTAAAGCATCAATTATCTCTTATTGTTATGACCTTTGAACTTGTTTGATGCTGTCATAGGTTACTGAACCTTTGTAAGAGGAGAATGTGAAACGAAATTTTAAAATATTTTCTATATGTGTGTGTGTTTGTGTTTTCATATAGCAAAGCCACATCGGGCTATCTGCTCAGCCCACCGAGGGGAACCGAGATTTTCTACATGCCACTGAACAACCAAAAAATTAAACAGTTTATACATTCATAGTCCAGAATTCTGCTGTAAATTATCTATATTAGTAACCAAGCTGTATTCGGGTCTAAAAGACTAAAGACTCAGTTTACCTTGAAGGTAAAAACAAAACAAAAAACGAGATGATGTCATAATACTTGAACATGGCTAATAAAGCCACTAGAGTGACGTTCTGGGTTTTGGATTGGTTATCGACATGCCATAGATAAAAGTAAGCATACATAAGGGAGTATTTTGAAAAATAGAAAGAGATGACCTGGGCCACTGCGTTTGATTCAGTATATAAACAATATCGCAGCAAACAAAAATAAAAGGGTTACTATTTTATGTTCTAGCTTGTCAATATCGGTAAGTTGACTTCCTAATTTATATGAAACTCTGGACCATATTTTAACATCATAAACATCTAATTTGAACCAGTGCTGCATTCAACATACCAGAACATACAAAAACAGATGTTTAGGATTTTAAACTATTTAATTTTAAATTAACAAATTAAATAAATTTAAATTACAATCTACAATTTTATACCAAATGTAATGACATAAAAGCAGTTAAATAAAATTTTGAAAGCGAGTGACCAAACGTAATGACATGGCCTTTGACCAATGTGGAAAGGAAACGATTCCTCCATCTCAGCATTTTCTGAACCTTGTGGTTTCACCTTGATGAAGTATGGTCTTATTAACATTTATCAAAAGGTATCGTGTACAACATCTTAATTCTTCAGGACATGCTGGGACACTTGGTTCCACTACGTCCCAGTCACTAGAGGTAGATTTATTACTGATGACAGTATTCTCGGTGTTACGATTACTGTCCCTGTTCCCACTGAAACTGCAACCTTTGGTTGGTTCCACTACGTCCCAGTCACTAGAGGTAGATTTATTACTGATAACAGTATTCTTGGTGTTGCGATTACTGTTCCTGTTCCCACTGAAACTGTAACCTTTGTTGCAGTAATTTGCAGACAGTACATAGAGGTTTTTTGGTTTAATCAAGCAAATATGTCTACATAAAATCAATTCACAATGTGTACTCTTCCTCGACGTCAGTTACCATACATTATGAAATATAGACTCTCTGTACAATAACAGTAACTTGCAACTTCCCTTTTTACAAGAACTGTATGTGTGTTAGTATCAACCCATTTTCTTTATTTGTCTCTGGATACAATTTCCTATCATTCAGTAACAAATTGGATCAAAGAACTAGTGTCAATCAGAATAGTGCAAGGTTTTGTATCAGTAAGCCCATGGACTTGTGAACGAGTTTATTTAAATAATGAACTTCTGGTTTTATTTCGAACAACTTGGGTTTTCTCAGCTGAATTTTGCCCTATAGATGGAGCTAGTTCTTGTTTTTTTTTTTTATGGCTGGCTGGCACTTTATTGTCTCTTCACTCCGGTTTGGCTCAAATACACATCCTCAATGTAATGTTTCTTTATACCAGTATCGGTTGTGGTTGTCACAACAATTATGACAGGAGTTCTTATTACATACAGACTTTAATATGCATCTCCTTGTAATAAGTCCCTTCATTTGACACTCAAAACACGTTTACTGTGGTATACTTTCTCCATTCCCTGTTAATACACATCTTATTAATTATTTCAGTTCTCATAGGTTATCATTACGTATGGTTGATGTTTCAATGTTACAAGATCTGAATTTTTGTATCTTCTAGATTGTGTCTTTAGAGGTCATTTTAATGAAGTTCCATCATCAACTGGACAGCTTTACACTTCGTTTTAACCTGTTAAGTTATTACATGTACAAATTGGTCACATGCAAAACAATACATCACTTCATGTGGAACATCTGTGTTAGATAGAGACAAGCATTTCTAAATCTTCTGGAAGTTCGGTTAAAGACTCTCCTTTTCTGCCTACTTTGTTCTGGAATTTTGTTCTGAGTACTTTTTTTTCTGGTATGTCACTTCAAACTTGTGAAATAAGATAGCTACTAGTGATTGATAGCTTTTATGACTATCTACTGAAAGGGTACTTAACGTTGTCAAAGGTAATTATTTTAAATGGGCAGTGAAAACACTACTTTGTTGTTAACTATACCACTTTATCCATTTGTAAGTGAAATGAATCCTTTCATTGTATTCTTTCATCATAATCCATTTATTTTTCAATTATCCAATGTTGAACTGACCAGCTAAATTCTGGAATAGGATTTGGCAATGACATGATTGGAATAGTCTAGGAGGGTCGTGTTATAATAGATGCCATAGCAGTAGTAGTAATAGGTGTGGACAAAATAAGTTCTCCTGTTCCATATTCTGACTTAGAATACTGGGTTCCAAAAGAGGAAAGGCACCTTATAGATTGACTACATCCCAGAAAAAAGGAAAGACGCAAACAGTGTTGGATGTAAAGGCGAAACAATGGCACACCAACATACAATAATGGCAGTGATAGATGGAGAATAAGATAAACAAGAGGAACCCAAGAGATTAAAATGTGGAATACAGAAGGAAAACCACAAAAGAAATAAAGAGAAGCAGTGTAATGAATAATGTAGAAGATATGAAGGACTGTTAGAAATGTAGAGAGTTTACTGGAAATAACAAGTGTCTCATTGAAGGTAGTTCAATGGAAATAACTCAACAAGTGTCTCATTGAAGATAGTTTACAAAAAATAACTCAACAAGTGTGTCATTGAAGATAGTTTACAGAAATAAATCAACAAGTGTCTCATTGAAGGTAGTTCAATGAAATAACTCAACAAGTGTCTCATTGAAGGTAGTTTACAAACAATAACTCAACAAGTCTGTTATTGTAGATAGTTTACAGAAATAACTCAACAAGTGTCTCATTGAAGGTAGTTCAATAAAAATAACTCAACAAGTGTCTTATTGAAGATAGTTTACTGAAAATAACTCAACAAGTGTCTTTTTGAAGAGGTGGAAAATGTTTGCAACAAAACAAAAGGAAGCATCATGGAGAATCAAAAAGTACAGCAAACCATGAAGGAAAAGAAAGCAGCTTTCTAAGAATGACTGATAATGAAAGAAGACTATTCAAGAACAATACAGAAAAGAACAAAAGGACGGGGAGGGTAGAAAGAGTGGTAGCAGTGGAGAAGAACAAGGCAATTAAAACTTGGCATGACAACGTGAAGACACACAAAGGTATACAGAACAAGGCAATTAAAACTTGGTATGACAACGTGAAGACACACAAAGGTATACAGAACGAGGCAATTAAAACTTGGTATGACAACGTGTAGACACACAAAGGTATACAGAACAAGACAATTAAAACTTGATATGACAACGTGAAGACACACAAAGGTATACAGAACAAGACAATTAAAACTTGGTATGACAACGTGAAGAGACACACAAAGGTATACAGAACAAGACAATTAAAACTTGGTATGACAACGTGAAGACACACAAAAGGTATACAGAACAAGACAATTAAAACTTGGTTTGACAACGAGAACACACAAAGGTATACAGAATAACCAAGCAAAATGAGAAATGGCAAGACAAGATCAGAGTGACCAAAATAATTGAGGACAAAAAAACAGGGAGCTCCCTGATGAATGAAAAAGAGGGTAAAACCGACATGAAAATCTTACTAAATGAACCAATTAACCCCAAAAAGAGTCAGAAGAATTGGAGAAGGCACAAATAATAGGAGGTACAATTACAGACGTTAGTATAGCAGAGGTCAAAAAAGTAATCATAAGCATAAAATGGCTAGCAGTGTGTGAGAGTCTCTCAAAATTGTCAACAGAAATGGTCAAGACACAAGGAAATCGGGGTTATATATGTGTGTATCCTGTTGAAGTACATCTGGAGGAAGGAACAGATACCACAGAGAGCCTATTAATACCTATCTACGAACAGAAAGATGTTTTTCAGTGTGAAAACTATAGAGGAATAAACTGGTGAAACATCTGAAAATGGAAGAATAAAGAAGTCTTAAAATATATATAAAATACAGTTTGGGAGAAGAAAAACAAATATTCATACTGTGGTAAAAGCAGGAATAGTTAGTACCTTGAAGGACACGCAACCTGAAACTAACGCGGTAGGGTTTAGTTTAGAGAGAGAGAAATCAGAAGAGTTCTCTCTCACAACTGGGAATGTCAGGAACTTTGTAGTTTCTCTTCGTCCCCTTACATGAGAAATGTTTTAAAATATCCGTGGAATTTTTGCTTTATTTTAACATTTCAAAAAATGGTAGTGTACTTGTGAGTGAGAGGAAGGATGGAGAACTGGACGAAAGCAGCGAAAGTGAAGTAAGCCAGACCTTGGCTCGAGGACAGAGTACACTGGCGGCTATGAGATTGATTTTAAAATTTACTGTGATTGATTAGATACCCTGACTGGGTAAACGGCCCTTTTCAGAATGAGGCTGGGACCTACAGGTCCGATGCCAGAGATTTTGCTGTGGGGAAACAGGAGTACCAAGAAAACTCACTTTCACGGCCTGGGCGCCGAATAATCTACCCAGACCGTGCCCAAAGTATAAGGGAGAGAAAAAAAAACAAAGAGAAAAGAAAAAAACAAACAAACAAAACTGATGAACTATGTTGGTGGTATACATGGAAACTGTTAGCTGCAGTCTTGTAGATCGGGTGGTAACTTCATGAACTTGTTTCCACACTTGAAGCCCTTGGTGCAAGTGATAAACGTGGTCTTGGTGGTGGAATTACTGGCTGTTCTTCGGTGAGTTGTTCTTTGCTGGTCTGTGATGCTTTGTTTCTTCTCGAGATTTTGGTTTGAGTTTTCTACGTGGAGGTAGATTGTTTTTCAATTTGTGCTGTCGCGTCGATGGTTATCTTTGTAATGGTTCTTGAAGGACAAAAAGTTATATCATGCATTTGTAGATGTGGGGAAAGCAGATGGTACAAGAACCAGTATACTGGTGGATTTGGTGAAAACAGGATGCTTCAAGAATCAGTATACTGGTGGATTTGGTGAAAGCAGGATGCTACAAGAACCAGTATACTGGTGGATTTGGTGAAAGCTGGATGCTACAAGAATCAGCAATTGGTGAGTATGTATACTGGTGCCTTACACAGACAGAAAAGCTGACAAGGCTAGTAAAAACTACTTATGACAACAATCGTGAAAATGGAAAAATAAACAAATTTGTAGTGAACAATGGGCTGCAAAGAGAGTTAGTCATTAACTGCTGCTGTTTGTCATTGTCATTGATACCTTTAGTAAGTAGCGCTGAAAGAGATTCTTGTGGGAGATATAGTCCACAAAGACCTATTCCTACAGGTGAAAGTGAAAGGTGTCATGCTAAAGTGTGTCAGAAGAGATGAAAGAGAATGCCAGTAAAATAGAAGTCATGGTGAGCAGATGGGTAGAAAAAAAAGGCCAAAATCATAAACGTAAATATAAAGTTACTGAAGCAAGTAGAAGACTTGGGAGGTACAGCTCAAAGGAAGAAGATTGTGAGGGACAGAATCCTGATTGGTTGGAAGAAAGTAGACACAGTCATCTGAAGCAAAAGGTTGCCAAGGTAACTGAAATCCAAAGTACATAAGACCGTGATCAGACAAGTGGTCTTCTACGGAAACAAGATTTGAGCAATAACAAAGAAGGAAAAACACTTGTTGATAAGAAGAAAAAGCTGTTGAAAGTGTTTTGAAAGAAACGAGAATGAATAATGGAGGAAAATCAAGAGAAGTGAAGTTGAGGTGGTTCATGAAATGAAAAAATAACAAGCAGTAAGGAGAGTGGTGAGTTGTCAGTAGCGGACAAAAGAAGACAAGGGAAGGATGTAATTAAAGAAGACACGAACGAGAAAGAATTATAAAAGACCTAACAATGAAGAAAAATCATTGAAAGAGAGCAACACAGTGACCTCTAAGGGAAAAGCCGAAGAATAATAATTCTTGAGCTAATGTGGAAAGAAGTGTGGATGATTTAATCTTTGTATTTACCAAACGTTTTGTTCTCTCACTGATGCCCCTTCATTGAGTGTTCTATTATCTTTCTGTATTTCATTAACGCCTTTCTATTTTTTCTTTAACTCTGTTCTTTACTTCCTCTGTAGATGCCCAGTCCTTCACCAAGCCAGCCTTCAATTACTTTTAACTGTTCCATAAATATCATATTTTTTAAATTTTAGTCTTTTACCTTTTCTTTATGGTATTTCAATTTTTTAATTTTCTGTCTTGTTTCTCTAACATTCTGTCTCTTTGTGTATTTTTTTCTCCTTTTTTAAAAAACTGTTTCACTAACCCTAACATATATATAGGTCATTTAGGTCATTTCGAAAGTTGAAGTTTACTTAGTGTTTAATTTTCATCACAATAATCTCATTTTTTTGATATAAGTGTTGTTATATTATTTTGTTGTGCGAATTATTTTAAATTATTTGGCGACAACAATACAAAGTACAGTCCAAGTAACGACAACAATTAAGTTTTGTTTTACTTAACATCTCTACAAGCTGCCTTTATTTGTACATTGTATATTCTAAGCCTGAGTTGACAAACGCCATTCGAACAGAAATACCTCGCTAATGGTTAACAACTAACGTAAAATAAAGTTACTTGCACAATTTCACGGCTAATCGATCAAATAAGTGAATATAAGCCACATCTTTGATCAAATATCTCAGTGCTTCACTGATTCATTCTAGGTTTAATAAACGTGGTTAGTAGAAAGCTATTATTTCAGAATTTTCGTGTACTTCTACGCTAGACGTACCTAATTTTGATAGTACTAGCTAGAGGGATGACAGCTAGTCAACAACAACAACCACTGCAAAATCTTTGGTTAATATAGTCAATTAGAGGAAGTTCAACAGCAACCACTGCAAAGTCTTGGGTTAATATAGTCAATTAGAGGAAGTTCAACAGCAACCACTGCAAAGTCTTGAGTTAATATACTCAATTAAAGGAAGTTCAACAACAACCACTGCAATGTCTTGGGTTAATATAGTCAAATAGAGAAAGTTCAACAGCAATCACTGCAAAGTCTTGAGTTAATATAGTCAATTAGATCAAGTTCAGCAGCAACCACTGCAAAGTCTTGAATTAATAAAGTGAATGAGAGAGGAAGTACAACAGCAACCACTGCAAAGTCTTGAGTTAATATAGTCAATTAGAGGAAGTTCACCATCATTATTTTAACACCTACAACTCTAATGTGCTGAACGTGATTTATTTTCCAGTAACGATATACAAATCATGGACTCTAAGATCCACAATTCGGAAAGATAAAAGCAGCGGCCAGTCACATTCTATACACAGCTATATCAGTTCGTACTGCTATCAGTATTTTTATTGGCCAATCACATTCTATAAAAAACCATATCAGTTCATAGTGCTATCAGTATTTTTATTGGCCAATCACATTCTATACAAAATCATATCAGTTCATAGTGTTATCAGTATTTTTATTTTCTATGAACAGGTTGTGCAGGGAACCGAACTAAGATAATTAATTATTAATTTTTCATTATCCTGCTCGGAAAGACAAAATTTTAGATGTAGAATTAATAAGGTGACACTTTTATTCAAAATCATAAATAAATAATTTGTTTTATCTGTTAAAACGGCTCGTTTCGGTTGAGAAAAGTTTTACATAGAGGAGCGAACAACGTTTAGACCTTCTTTGGTCATCGTCAGGTTCACAAAGTAGGAAAGGGGTAACTGACCGGAAGCTGACCACATACTGAAACATCTAAAACGCCATCTACATTGCGACACTCAGTTACACAACCCCTTTCAACATTTGCAACGTTTCCAAACGAGCCGTTTTACATGTATATATTTTCTCCACAAGTGGGTTTTCTCGACATCACTCATGGATTTGTTTCATCGACCGTGCTTTCTCTCTCTATCTAACACTCTTATACAGTTTTACCGCTGAGATAACGTAACGACATTAAGGTAATTAGTCTATGGAAGAAAAGATATCTAACATCTGAATGTTGTCTGTGTGAAGATTTTATAAAGATGAATGTCTGAATTGAAACATTTTAGCGAAGAGACTGTCGTGAGTTGCTAGAGTCCAGACTAAACATGTAGGGATCTCGGCATGTCCAGACTACGTGTATATGTGTACAGGAAGTTCAGCGATTTGAAACTGTATGCATATACACACATATACATAAAAATACGAATATATAAACCTATTTACTTTGTTATACCTTGAAAACCAAAACAAGAACAAATTAAACAAAAATGCTGCAATAACTGAAAAGATCCCAAGGTACAAACTATAATGTGCCTAAAATTTGGAGGTAACTGTTTGGTAGGACCCACATTGCAGTGGGGATAAACCGTCTATCAGTCTTAACCGTTATTCGCCAGTCTCACATAAGAAATAAAAGCGTAGCAATAGAAGTACCATACTAGGTAGAAAGGGGGCTGGAATGCTAACTTCAAGCGATTTCAAACCATATATATAGATGTAGATAAGTGTGTACAGATCTGGGAGAGTTTAATGTATATATATACCGATATAAATTAATATGTAGAGATGTAGGCGATTTAAAACTATATATGTGTTTGAAACTTAGGGCGAGTTCAAACTACATGTATCTTTAGAAAGAAAGGCGACGGACGATGTTTGTAGAGAACCAAGATGATTCATTACGTGAGAACAGAATCAAGGTGACTGACATATAAGAAAACAGAACAGAAAGAAAGTGACTCGTGTATGTTAGAAAGGATTCAAGGTGACTCACATATGAGAAAACAGAACAGAAAGAAAGTGACTTGTGTATGTTAGAAAGGATTCAAGGTGACTCACATATAAGAAAACAGAACAGAAAGAAAGTGACTCGTGTATGTTAGAAAGGATTCAAGATGACTCACATATAAGAAAACAGAACAGAACCAAGAGTGATTCATGTACGTGAGAACAGAATCAAGGTGACTCACATATAAGAAAAGAGAACAGAAACAAAGTGACTTGTGTACGTGAGAAAAGAATCAAGATGACTCACATATAAGAAAACAGAATAGAATCAAGATGATTCATGTACGTGAGAACAGAATCAAGACTCACATATAAGAAAACAGAATAAAATCAAGATGATTCATGTACGTGAGAACAGAATCAAGGTTACTCACATATAAGAAAACAGAATAGAATCAAGATGATTCATGTACGTGAGAGAATCAAGATGACTGACAAATAAGAAAACAGAACAGAATCAAGATGATTCATGTACGTGAGAACAGAATCAAGGTGACTCACATATAAGAAAACAGAATAGAATCAAGATGATTCATGTACGTGAGAGTACAGAATCAAAGTGACTCACATATAAGAAAACAGAATAGAATCAAGATGATTCATGTACGTGAAAACAGAATCAAAACGACTCACATATAAGAAAACAGAATAGAATCAAGATGATTCATGTACGTGAGAACAGAATCAAGGTGACTCATGTGTGTGAAAACAGAATAGAATCAAGATGATTCATGTACGTGAAAACAGAATCAAAACGACTCACATATAAGAAAACAGAATAGAATCAAGATGATTCATGTACGTGAGAACAGAATCAAGGTGAGGATTAATACAAAAATGAGTTTGTTATTGGTTACTCATGAAGTAAGTATTTAAATGAACAAACTTTCTCTAGTTTCATTTGCTTACTGGATTGAGAACAGAATTCTTTAATTTTTTATATTTCATGTTTTTGGTTCAAGTTAAATGTCTTTTGTTGTTGTTTACTAAGCTGTTTTTCGATAAGCTCTTGACAGATCTAATGTTTAGGCTTATGACAGGCTGCAATAGACTTTCGCTATGTAACATCTCAACACTACCTCAAATTATAAAACACATTCAAATTGACTGTAATAAGACCATATAAACTTCTTCTCTGAGATAGGAAGTATTTTAATGGATTCTGACGCTGACGTAATGTACGTAAGCCTAACAAAGAAACCTGTTTCTAAACAGAAAATTTCTCTCCATTGGACACGTGTCTTGTGGTACAACAGGAAAATTGAACAACACACTAGGGGTGACCAAAGATCGAGGAATAATTACCGTATGAGAAGTGAGTGTTTCCTGAACTATCGAAAATCAAACAATTTAGAGTTTTGAAAACATGATTATATGCGAGACGTGAAATAAACACGCTATATCTCAATAAGATACCCAGTATTGGGGATATTTAGGAAGCACGACAGACAACATTTTAAATGTTTTGAATAGTTTCTAAAATAAAGAAACTTTGATTACTTGTTCATTTTGTTTCATTTATGGCAACTACCTGAACAAAATGTATGGAAGGTATTATGACATTAAGATGTATGTCATTACTTTATAAACTAAAAGGCTTTCTTTAATACTATATTGTTTTCTTTAAGTATGCTTCACAAAATTTCAGTGTGATTGTTAAATATATTATTCTACATACCTATATTAACACTTCTATATCAGGTTATAATGAAACACGAGTTTTCTGTATCAAATAGAGGTTTGTTAGAAATTAATACTGATGATGTGTAACTTAACCACAAAACAACAACGTTCACATTTATTTATAAACTAAGAAATTTTCGTAAATTTTATCACAGTATATTTTGATGTTGAGAAATGTTTCAGTATGTGTGTCCGAGATTTTCTTACATATACTAAAGATATTATATTAGTCTATGACAAGAAGGAGTTTCAAACAAAAGGTCCCGGCATGGCCAGGTGGGTTAAGGCAATGGACTCGTAATCCGAAGGTCACGGGATCGAATCCTCATCAAACCAAACATGCTCGCCCTTTCAGCCGGGCGTTATATTGTAACGGTCAATCCCACTATTCGTTAGTAAAACAGAAGCCTGAGAGTTGGCGGTGTGGTGGTGATGACTAGCTGCCTTCCCTCTAGTCTTACACTGCTAAATTAGGGACGACTAGCGCATATTGTTCTCATGTAGCTTTGTGCGTAATTCAAAACACGCAAACCAATCTGACAAAAAAGTCACAGAACTCGAGTGATCTTTATACATTTGATAAAGTGTAAATGACAGATAATACGTGTAAATATGGTCGATCTGTCCGCCTGTGTATTGTCAAACAGACTTTGAGGACTTAGAAGTGTCCTTTGTCAACCGTTTTCTGCATTCACTGTTTCAAAAACATTATATTTGTCATGACAACTACCTTGGAACATAAAAGTGTTGAACTTTGACTATAATGTTACTGAATTCACAAAGAACTTTGAATTATATGCCTATTTAGTGGCTTTTAATGACACAGAATTATAGCTTCAAAGTTTTATGTTTTATTCGTATGGTATGATTTAAAGTGGATAATCTATAGGAAATGGTGAGGTTTGGAATTCTAATGCATTAGTAAACAGTTTACTGAATAACATGTGATGATTATGACAGCCTCTTCTTTCTAACCATTCATGATGTTACTAAGATGATGATGTTCATCATAAGTGACCACTTGGTCACTTTCAAGATTAGTTTCAATGAAGTTTTAATAGAAACAGTGTCATTCACTTATTATTTTAGTTGTAGCAATAATGAATTAATAGATAAAGGGCATAAAGGTGAATTGGTTTGGTTTGTTTTGAATTTTGCACAAAGCTATCTGTGTTAGCCGCCTGTAATTTAACAGTGTAAAACTAGATGGAAAGCAGTCAGTCATCACCACCCACAGCCAACGGATTACTTAGTTGTGTTTTAACCACTTGGCTATGACAGGTCCATAAAGATGAAAGAGTACGTTTTTGTACAATTAACATGGCAATTGGATTCTACAGGATATTTTAGACAATTATATAGTTCTATGTATAATTGTAATAAATCTCTTGGAAATGTTTACGTTAAAGAAAACTTTTGTCCTGTGTTTGTTTGTTTTGAATTTCGCACAAAGCTACACGAGGGCTATCTGCACTAGCCGTCCCTAATTTAGCAGTGTAAGACTAGAGGGAAGGCAGCTAGTCATCACTACCCACCGCCAACTCTTTGGACCACTTTTACCAATGAATAGTGGGATTGAGTGCAACATTATAACGCCCCCACGGCTGAAAGGACGAGCATGTTTGGTGTGACGGGATTCGAACCTGCGATCGTTAGATTAGGAGTCCAATGCCTTAACCCACCTGGCCATGCCGAAGTCCCTGTGTTTGATTTCAAAGTGTCGAAAAAATAAATTTAACGCTGCTGTCAGATAGATCAGAAGTGTCGATGATTTTATTATATCACTGAAAATAGTTAAAAATTTGGTTGATAACTAATAAATTAAATTTCAATTAAGATATCATCCTTTTGGTGATATAAATGGTAATAAATTTAATGTCCTTGTGGCTCTGCCTTTGTAAAAAATGAGATAGAGTAACATATGTAAAGTATTAGTAAAGAGTTATTACATACTAAACGTTTCATTACTGATATAAATGGTCATATAAAGTATAAGTTTTAATTAAAGTTCCTTTTAGGAAACAAACACGTGATTATGTATGTGTGTAATGTATACAATGGGTTACGTTAAATATTGTTATTTTATATTACTGAAAATTTTAACCACTTGATTAAAATATACCCATTTTTATACAAAAAAATTAATTTGATGAATTACTGCTAAGCATTCTAACTGCTAAGGAGGTTTAACCAAAATATCTAAAGTCAGCGCCAAACTTAATCATCAGAGACAAAGTAACTGGTACTGGTTGTTAAAACCAGATAAACTATTGTTTCTTATCTGGAGTTCTCTTTCTACAGAAAATTTAATGGTGTTATAATAGTTTTCTTTATCAAATAAAACCAAATTTAACCTCACAAATTTGTCTATAAAATAAAAGTAACTTTTTGTGCTGTAATGCCATAGGTCATGCTTCACATTTCGTGACACAGGTCGGTGAAACTACAAAATACAGGGTTCTATTAATATTTCTTTACATATATATATATGAGGGTAAACAGTTTGACACAAAGTTATATATCTACTCATGATAATGTACTGGGTTACTTCAAAAATAGCTTTGAGTTAAGGAATCTTTTGTGTGTGATAGAGAATAGCATATTGCTGTATTCCATTAGGATCTCACTGTGTGTGAATAG
>NC_134826.1:282572-355774 GCF_004210375.1 Tachypleus tridentatus | reverse complement strand
AGAATGCTTAGCAGTAATTCATCAAATTAAATTTTTTTGTATAAAATGGGTATATTTTAATCAAGTGGTTAAAATTTTCCAGTAATATAAAATAACAATATTTAACCCATTGTATACATTACACACACCATAATACGTGTTTGTTTCCCTAAAGGAACTTTAATTAAAACTTATACTTTATATGACCATTTATATCAGTAATGAAACGTTTAGTATGTAACTCTTTTACTAATAATTTACATATGTTACTCTATCTCATTTTTGAATAATTAAATTTATTAATTTTGGTTATCAATATTTTGATTTCTTTTCCAGTGATATAATAAATCATCGGTTACTTCAATCTATCTGAGCCATACCATTTTGAAATCAAACTTACTAAATATCATGGTCTAATCTAACGATGCGCCCGAAGGTTAGTCCCGTCACACCAAACATGCTCGTCCTTTCAGCCGTGGCGGCTATAATGTTGCACTCAATCCCACTATTCATTGGTAAAGTAGGTCCAAGAGTTGGCGGTGGGTAGTGATGACTAGCTGCCTTCCCTCTAGTCTTACACTGCTAAATTAGGGGCGGCTAGTGCAGATAGCCTGGGTAGCTTGGCTTTGTGCGAAATTCAAAACAAACAAACACAGGACAAAAGTTTTCTTTCGCGTAAACATTTCCAAAGAGATTTATTACAATTATACATAGAACTATATAATTGTCTAAAATATCCTGTAGAAATCCAATTGCCATGTTAATTGTACAAAAACGTACTCTTTCATCTTTATGGACCTGTCATAGCCAAGTGGTTAAAGCACACACTTCAGTAATCCGTTGGCTGTGGGTGGTGATGACTGACTGCTTTCCATCTAGTTTTACACTGTTAAATTACAGGCGGCTAACACAGATAGCTTTGTGCAAAATTCAAAACAAACCAAACCAATTCACCTTTATGCCCTTTATCTATTAATTCATTATTGCTACAACTAAAATAATAAGTGAATGACACTGTTTCTATTAAAACTTCATTGAAACTAATCTTGAAAGTGACCAAGTGGTCACTTATGATGAAGACATCATCATCTTAGTAACATCATGAATGGTTAGAAAGAAGAGGCTGTCATAATCATCACATGTTATTCAGTAAACTGTTTACTAATCATGAGAATTCCAAACCTCACCATTTCCTATAGATTATCCACTTTAAATCATACCATACGAATATAAAACATAAAACTTTGAAGCTATAATTCTGTGTCATTAAAAGCCACTAAATAGGCATATAATTCAAAGTTCTTTGTGAATTCAGTAACATTATAGTCAAAGTTCAACACTTTTATGTTCCAAGGTAGTTGTCATGACAAATATAATGTTTTTGAAACAGTGAATGCAGAAAACGGTTGACAAAGGACACTTCTAAGTCCTCAAAGTCTGTTTGACAATACACAGGCGGACAGATCGACCATATTTACACGTATTATCTGTCATTTACACTTTATCAAATGTATAAAGATCACTCGAGTTCTGTGACTTTTTTGTCAGATTGGTTTGCGTGTTTTGAATTACGCACAAAGCTACATGAGAACAATATGCGCTAGTCGTCCCTAATTTAGCAGTGTAAGACTAGAGGGAAGGCAGCTAGTCATCACCACCCACCGCCAACTCTCAGGCTTCTGTTTTACTAACGAATAGTGGGATTGACCGTTACAATATAACGCCCCCACGGCTGAAAGGGCGAGCATGTTTGGTTTGATGAGGATTCGATCCCGTGACCTTCGGATTACGAGTCCATTGCCTTAACCCACCTGGCCATGCCGGGACCTTTTTGTTTGAAACTCCCTTCTTGTCATAGACTAATATAATATCTTTAGTATATGTAAGAAAAATCTCGGACACACATACTGAAACATTTCTCAACATCAAAATATACTGTGATAAAATTTACGAAAATTTCTTAGTTTATAAATAAATGTGAACGTTGTTGTTTTGTGGTTAAGTTACACATCATCAGTATTAATTTCTAACAAACCTCTATTTGATACAGAAAACTCGTGTTTCATTATAACCTGATATAGAAGTGTTAATATAGGTATGTAGAATAATATATTTAACAATCACACTGAAATTTTGTGAAGCATACTTCAAGAGAAAACAATATAGTATTAAAGAAAGCCTTTTAGTTTATAAAGTAATGACATACATCTTAATGTCATAATACCTTCCATACATTTTTGTTCAGGTAGTTGCCATAAATGAAACAAAATGAACAAGTAATCAAAGTTTCTTTATTTTAGAAACTATTCAAAACATTTAAAAAATGTTGTCTGTCGTGCTTCCTAAATATCCCCCCAATACTGGGTATCTTATTGAGATATAGCGTGTTTATTTCACGTCTCGCATATAATCATGTTTTTCAAAACTCTAAATTGTTTGATTTTCGATAGTTCAGGAAACACTCACTTCTCATACGGTAATTATTCCTCGATCTTTGGTCACCCCTAGTGTGTTGTTCAATTTTCCTGTTGTACCACAAGACACGTGTCCAATGGAGAGAAATTTTCTGTTTAGAAACAGGTTTCTTTGTTAGGCTTACGTACATTACGTCAGCGTCAGAATCCATTAAAATACTTCCTATCTCAGAGAAGAAGTTTATATGGTCTTATTACAGTCAATTTGAATGTGTTTTATAATTTGAGGTAGTGTTGAGATGTTACATAGCGAAAGTCTATTGCAGCCTGTCATAAGCCTAAACATTAGATCTGTCAAGAGCTTATCGAAAAACAGCTTAGTAAACAACAACAAAAGACATTTAACTTGAACCAAAAACATGAAATATAAAAAATTAAAGAATTCTGTTCTCAATCCAGTAAGCAAATGAAACTAGAGAAAGTTTGTTCATTTAAATACTTACTTCATGATCACCTTGATTCTGTTCTCACGTACATGAATCATCTTGATTCTATTCTGTTTTCTTATATGTGAGTCGTTTTGATTCTGTTTTCACGTACATGAATCATCTTGATTCTATTCTGTTTTCTTATATGTGAGTCACTTTGATTCTGTACTCACGTACATGAATCATCTTGATTCTATTCTGTTTTCTTATATGTGAGTCACCTTGATTCTGTTCTCACGTACATGAATCATCTTGATTCTGTTCTGTTTTCTTATTTGTCAGTCATCTTGATTCTGTTCTCACGTACATGAATCATCTTGATTCTATTCTGTTTTCTTATATGTGAGTAACCTTGATTCTGTTCTCACGTACATGAATCATCTTGATTTTATTCTGTTTTCTTATATGTGAGTCACCTTGATTCTGTTCTCACGTACATGAATCATCTTGATTCTATTCTGTTTTCTTATATGTGAGTCATCTTGATTCTTTTCTCACGTACACAAGTCACTTTGTTTCTGTTCTCTTTTCTTATATGTGAGTCACCTTGATTCTGTTCTCACGTACATGAATCACTCTTGGTTCTGTTCTGTTTTCTTATATGTGAGTCATCTTGAATCCTTTCTAACATACACGAGTCACTTTCTTTCTGTTCTGTTTTCTTATATGTGAGTCACCTTGAATCCTTTCTAACATACACAAGTCACTTTCTTTCTGTTCTGTTTTCTCATATGTGAGTCACCTTGAATCCTTTCTAACATACACGAGTCACTTTCTTTCTGTTCTGTTTTCTTATATGTCAGTCACCTTGATTCTGTTCTCACGTAATGAATCATCTTGGTTCTCTACAAACATCGTCCGTCGCCTTTCTTTCTAAAGATACATGTAGTTTGAACTCGCCCTAAGTTTCAAACACATATATAGTTTTAAATCGCCTACATCTCTACATATTAATTTATATCGGTATATATATACATTAAACTCTCCCAGATCTGTACACACTTATCTACATCTATATATATGGTTTGAAATCGCTTGAAGTTAGCATTCCAGCCCCCTTTCTACCTAGTATGGTACTTCTATTGCTACGCTTTTATTTCTTATGTGAGACTGGCGAATAACGGTTAAGACTGATAGACGGTTTATCCCCACTGCAATGTGGGTCCTACCAAACAGTTACCTCCAAATCCTAGGGCACATTATAGTTTGTACCTTGGGATCTTTTCAGTTATTGCAGCATTTTTTGTTTAATTTGTTCTTGTTTCGGTTTTCAAGGTATAACAAAGTAAATAGGTTTATATATTCGTATTTTTATGTATATGTGTGTATATATGCATACAGTTTCAAATCGCTGAACTTCCTGTACACATATACACGTAGTCTGGACATGCCGAGATCCCTACATGTTTAGTCTGGACTCTAGCAACTCACGACAGTCTCTTCGCTAAAATGTTTCAATTCAGACATTCATCTTTATAAAATCTTCACACAGACAACATTCAGATGTTAGATATCTTTTCTTCCATAGACTAATTACCTTAATGTCGTTACGTTATCTCAGCGGTAAAACTGTATAAGAGTGTTAGATAGAGAGAGAAAGCACGGTCGATGAAACAAATCCATGAGTGATGTCGAGAAAACCCACTTGTGGAGAAAATATATACATGTAAAAACGGCTCGTTGGGAAACGTTGAAAATGTTGAAAGGGGTTGTGTAACTGAGTGTCGCAATGTAGATGGCGTTTTAGATGTTTCAGTATGTGGTCAGCTTCCGGTCAGTTACCCCTTTCCTACTTTGTGAACCTGACGATGACCAAAGAAGGTCTAAACGTTGTTCGCTCCTCTATGTAAAACTTTTCTCAACCGAAACGAGCCGTTTTAACAGATAAAACAAATTATTTATTTATGATTTTGAATTAAAGTGTCACCTAATTAATTCTACATCTAAAATTTTGTCTTTCCGAGCAGGATAATGAAAAATTAATAATTAATTATCTTAGTTCGGTTCCCTGCACAACCTGTTTATAGAAAATAAAAATACTGATAACACTATGAACTGATATGATTTTGTATAGAATGTGATTGGCCAATAAAAATACTGATAGCACTATGAACTGATATGGTTTTTTATAGAATGTGATTGGCCAATAAAAATACTGATAGCAGTACGAACTGATATAGCTTTTGTATAGAATGTGACTGGCCAAAGCGTTTTTATCTTTCCGAATTGTGGATCTTAGAGTCCATGATTTGTATATCGTTACTGGAAAAATAAATCACGTTCAGCACATTAGAGTTGTAGGTGTTAAAATAATGATGGTGAACTTCCTCTAATTGACTATATTAACTCAAGACTTTGCAGTGGTTGCTGTTGTACTTCCTCTCATTCACTTTATTAATTCAAGACTTTGCAGTGGTTGCTGTTGAACTTGATCTAATTGACTATATTAACTCAAGACTTTGCAGTGATTGCTGTTGAACTTTCTCTATTTGACTATATTAACCCAAGACATTGCAGTGGTTGTTGTTGAACTTCCTTTAATTGAGTATATTAACTCAAGACTTTGCAGTGGTTGCTGTTGAACTTCCTCTAATTGACTATATTAACCCAAGACTTTGCAGTGGTTGCTGTTGAACTTCCTCTAATTGACTATATTAACCAAAGATTTTGCAGTGGTTGTTGTTGTTGACTAGCTGTCATCCCTCTAGCTAGTACTATCAAAATTAGGTACGTCTAGCGTAGAAGTACACGAAAATTCTGAAATAATAGCTTTCTACTAACCACGTTTATTAAACCTAGAATGAATCAGTGAAGCACTGAGATATTTGATCAAAGATGTGGCTTATATTCACTTATTTGATCGATTAGCCGTGAAATTGTGCAAGTAACTTTATTTTTACGTTAGTTGTTAACCATTAGCGAGGTATTTCTGTTCGAATGGCGTTTGTCAACTCAGGCTTAGAATATACAATGTACAAATAAAGGCAGCTTGTAGAGATGTTAAGTAAAACAAAACTTAATTGTTGTCGTTACTTGGACTGTACTTTGTATTGTTGTCGCCAAATAATTTAAAATAATTCGCACAACAAAATAATATAACAACACTTATATCAAAAATGAGATTATTGTGATGAAAATTAAACACTAAGTAAACTTCAACTTTCGAAATGACCTATATATATGTTAGGGTTAGTGAAACAGTTTTTTAAAAAAGGAGAAAAAAATACACAAAGAGACAGAATGTTAGAGAAACAAGACAGAAAATTAAAAAATTGAAATACCATAAAGAAAAGGTAAAAGACTAAAATTTAAAAAATATGATATTTATGGAACAGTTAAAAGTAATTGAAGGCTGGCTTGGTGAAGCGACTGGGCATCTACAGAGGAAGTAAAGAACAGAGTTAAAGAAAAATAGAAAGGCGTTAATGAAATACAGAAAGATAATAGAACACTCAATGAAGGGGCATCAGTGAGAGAACAAAACGTTTGGTAAATACAAAGATTAAATCATCCACACTTCTTTCCACATTAGCTCAAGAATTATTATTCTTCGGCTTTTCCCTTTGTTAGAGGTCACTGTGTTGCTCTCTTTCAATGATTTTTCTTCATTGTTAGGTCTTTTATAATTTCTTTCTCGTTCGTGTCTTCTTTAATTACATCCTTCCCTTGTCTTCTTTTGTCCGCTACTGACAACTCACCACTCTCCTTACTGCTTGTTATTTTTCATTTCATGAACCACCTCAACTTCACTTCTCTTGATTTTCCTCCATTATTCATTCTCGTTTCTTTCAGCAACACTTTCAACAGCTTTTCTCTTCTTATCAACAAGTGTTTTTCCTTCTTTGTTATTGCTCAAATCTTGTTTCCGTAGAAGACCACTTGTCTGATCACGGTCTTATGTACTTTGGATTTCAGTTACCTTGGCAACCTTTTGCTTCAGATGACTGTGTCTACTTTCTTCCAACCAATCAGGATTCTGTCCCTCACAATCTTCTTCCTTTGAGCTGTACTTCCCAAGTCTTCTACTTGATTCAGTAACTTTATATTTACGTTTATGATTTTGGCCTTTTTTTTCTACCCATCTGCTCACCATGACTTCTATTTTACTGGCATTCTCTTTCATCTCTTCTGACACACTTTAGCATGACACCTTCTCACTTTCACCTGTAGGGAATAGGTCTTTGGTGGACTATATCTCCCACAAGAATCTCTTTCAGCGCTACTTACTAAAGGTATCAATGACAATGACAAACAGCAGCAGTTAATGACTAACTCTCTTTGCAGCCCATTGTTCACTACAAATTTGTTTATTTTTCCATTTTCACGATTGTTGTCATAAGTAGTTTTTACTAGCCTTGTCAGCTTTTCTGTCTGTGTAAGGCACCAGTATACATACTCACCAATTGCTGATTCTTGTAGCATCCAGCTTTCACCAAATCCACCAGTATACTGGTTCTTGTAGCATCCTGCTTTCACCAAATCCACCAGTATACTGATTCTTGAAGCATCCTGTTTTCACCAAATCCACCAGTATACTGGTTCTTGTACCATCTGCTTTCCCCACATCTACAAATGCATGATATAACTTTTTGTCCTTCAAGAACCATTACAAAGATAACCATCGACGCGACAGCACAAATTGAAAAACAATCTACCTCCACGTAGAAAACTCAAACCAAAATCTCGAGAAGAAACAAAGCATCACAGACCAGCAAAGAACAACTCACCGAAGAACAGCCAGTAATTCCACCACCAAGACCACGTTTATCACTTGCACCAAGGGGCTTCAAGTGTGGAAACAATTTCATGAAGTTACCACCCGATCTACAAGACTGCAGCTAACAGTTTCCATGTATACCACCAACATAGTTCATCAGTTTTTGTTTGTTTGTTTTTTTCTTTCTTTGTTTTTTTTTTCTCTTTCTTCCCAGCTACTTCTGGGCACGGTCTGGGTAGATTATTCGGCGCCCAGGCCGTGAAAGTGAGTTTTCTCGGGTACTCCCGTTTCCCCCCACAGCAAAATCTCTGGCATCGGACCTGTAGGTCCCAGCCTCATTCTGAAAAGGGCCGTTTACCCAGTCAAGGGTATCTAATCAATCACAGTAAATTTTAAAAATCAATTCGCCAGCCGCCAGTGTACTCCGTCCTCGAGCCAAGGTCTGGCTCACTTCACTTTCGCTGCTTTCGTCCAGTTCTCCCATCCTTCCTCTCACTCACAAGTACACTACTCCATTTTTTGAAATGTTAAAAATAAAGTAAAAATTTCACGGATATTTTAAAACATTTCTCATGTAAGGGGACGAAGAGAAACTACAAAGTTCCTGAACACCCCAGTTGGAGAGAGAACTCTTCTGATTTCTCTCTCTCTAAACTAAACCCCTGCCGCGTTAGTTTGCGTTTTGCGTGTCCTTCAAGGTACTAACTATTCCTGCTTTTACCACAGTATGAATATTTGTTTTTCTTCTCCCAAACTGTATTTTATATATATTTAAGACTTCTTTTATTTCATTTTCAGATGTTTCACCAGTTTTATTCCTCTATAGTTTTCACACTGAAAAACATCTTTCTGTTCGTAGATAGGTATTAATAGGCTCTCTGTGGTATCTGTTCCTTCCTCCAGATGTACTTCAACAGGATACACACATATATAACTCCATGATTTCCTTGTGTCTTGACCATTTCGTTGACAATTTTTGAGAGACTCTCACACACTGCTAGCCATTTTATGCTTATGATTACTTTTTTGACCTCTGCTATACTAACGTCTGTAATTGTACCTCCTATTATTTGTGCCTTCTCCAATTCTTCTGACTCATTTTTGGGGTTAATTGGTTCATTGTAGTAAGATTTTCATGTCGGTTTTACCCTCTTTTCATTCATCAGGAGCTCCCTGTTTTTTGTCCTCAATTATTTTGGTCACTCTGATGTCTTGTTTTGCCATTTCTCTTTGCTTGGTTATTCTGTATACCTTTGTGTGTTCTCGTTGTCAAACCAAGTTTTAATTGTCTTGTTCTGTATACCTTTGTGTGTCTTCACGTTGTCATACCAAGTTTTAATTGTCTTGTTCTGTATACCTTTGTGTGCCTTCACGTTGTCATACCAAGTTTTAATTGTCTTGTTCTGTATACCTTTGTGTGTCTTCACGTTGTCATATCAAGTTTTAATTGTCTTGTTCTGTATACCTTTGTATGTCTACACGTTGTCATACCAAGTTTTAATTGCCTCGTTCTGTATACCTTTGTGTGTCTTCACGTTGTCATACCAAGTTTTAATTGCCTTGTTCTGTATACCTTTGTGTGTCTTCACGTTGTCATGCCAAGTTTTAATTGCCTTGTTCTTCTCCACTGCTACCACTCTTTCTACCCTCCCCGTCCTTTTGTTCTTTTCTGTATTGTTCTTGAATAGTCTTCTTTCATTATCAGTCATTCTTAGAAAGCTGCTTTCTTTTCCTTCATGGTTTGCTGTACTTTTTGATTCTCCATGATGCTTCCTTTTGTTTTGTTGCAAACATTTTACACCTCTTCAAAAAGACACTTGTTGAGTTATTTTCAGTAAACTATCTTCAATAAGACACTTGTTGAGTTATTTTTATTGAACTACCTTCAATGAGACACTTGTTGAGTTATTTCTGTAAACTATCTACAATAACAGACTTGTTGAGTTATTGTTTGTAAACTACCTTCAATGAGACACTTGTTGAGTTATTTTCATTGAACTACCTTCAATGAGACACTTGTTGATTTATTTCTGTAAACTATTTACAATAACAGACTTGTTGAGTTATTTTTTGTAAACTACCTTCAATGAGACACTTGTTGAGTTATTTCCATTGAACTACCTTCAATGAGACACTTGTTATTTCCAGTAAACTCTCTACATTTCTAACAGTCCTTCATATCTTCTACATTATTCATTACACTGCTTCTCTTTATTTCTTTTGTGGTTTTCCTTCTGTATTCCACATTTTAATCTCTTGGGTTCCTCTTGTTTATCTTATTCTCCATCTATTACTGCCATTATTGTATGTTGGTGTGCCATTGTTTCGCCTTTACATCCAACACTGTTTGCGTCTTTCCTTTTTTCTGGGATGTAGTCAATCTATAAGGTGCCTTTCCCTCTTTTGGAACCCAGTATTCTAAGTCAGAATATGGAACAGGAGAACTTATTTTGTCCACACCTATTACTACTACTGCTATGGCATCTATTATAACACGACCCTCCTAGACTATTCCAATCATGTCATTGCCAAATCCTATTCCAGAATTTAGTTGGTCAGTTCAACATTGGATAATTGAAAAATAAATGGATTATGATGAAAGAATACAATGAAAGGATTCATTTCACTTACAAATGGATAAAGTGGTATAGTTAACAACAAAGTAGTGTTTTCACTGCCCATTTAAAATAATTACCTTTGACAACGTTAAGTACCCTTTCAGTAGATAGTCATAAAAGCTATCAATCACTAGTAGCTATCTTATTTCACAAGTTTGAAGTGACATACCAGAAAAAAAGTACTCAGAACAAAATTCCAGAACAAAGTAGGCAGAAAAGGAGAGTCTTTAACCGAACTTCCAGAAGATTTAGAAATGCTTGTCTCTATCTAACACAGATGTTCCACATAAAGTGATGTATTGTTTTGCATGTGACCAATTTGTACATGTAATAACTTAACAGGTTGAAACGAAGTGTAAAGCTGTCCAGTTGATGATGGAACTTCATTAAAATGACCTCTAAAGACACAATCTAGAAGATACAAGAAATTCAGATCTTGTAACATTGAAACATCAACCATACGTAATGATAACCTATGAGAACTGAAATAATTAATAAGATGTGTATTAACAGGGAATGGAGAAAGTATACCACAGTAAACGTGTTTTGAGTGTCAAATGAAGGGACATATTACAAGGAGATGCATATTAAAGTCTGTATGTAATAAGAACTCCTGTCATAATTGTTGTGACAACCACAACCGATACTGGTATAAAGAAACATTACATTGAGGATGTGTATTTGAGCCCAACCGGAGTGAAGAGACAATAAAGTGCCAGCCAGCCATAAAAAAAAACAAGAACTAGCTCCATCTACAGGGCAAAATTCAGCTGAGAAAACCCAAGTTGTTCGAAATAAAACCAGAAGTTCATTATTTAAATAAACTCGTTCACAAGTCCATGGGCTTACTGATACAAAAACCTTGCACTATTCTGATTGACACTGGTTCTTTGATCCAATTTGTTACTGAATGATAGGAAATTGTATCCAGAGACAAATAAAGAAAATGGGTTGATACTAACACACATACAGTTCTTGTAAAAAGGGAAGTTGCAAGTTACTGTTATTGTACAGAGAGTCTATATTTCATAATGTATGGTAACTGACGTCGAGGAAGAGTATACATTGTGAATTGATTTTATGTAGACATATTTGCTTGATTAAACCAAAAAACCTCTATGTACTGTCTGCAAATTACTGCAACAAAGGTTACAGTTTCAGTGGGAACAGGAACAGTAATCGCAACACCAAGAATACTGTTATCAGTAATAAATCTACCTCTAGTGACTGGGACGTAGTGGAACCAACCAAAGGTTGCAGTTTCAGTGGGAACAGGGACAGTAATCGTAACACCGAGAATACTGTCATCAGTAATAAATCTACCTCTAGTGACTGGGACGTAGTGGAACCAAGTGTCCCAGCATGTCCTGAAGAATTAAGATGTTGTACACGATACCTTTTGATAAATGTTAATAAGACCATACTTCATCAAGGTGAAACCACAAGGTTCAGAAAATGCTGAGATGGAGGAATCGTTTCCTTTCCACATTGGTCAAAGGCCATGTCATTACGTTTGGTCACTCGCTTTCAAAATTTTATTTAACTGCTTTTTATGTCATTACATTTGGTATAAAATTGTAGATTGTAATTTAAATTTATTTAATTTGTTAATTTAAAATTAAATAGTTTAAAAAATCCTAAACATCTGTTTTTGTATGTTCTGGTATGTTGAATGCAGCACTGGTTCAAATTAGATGTTTATGATGTTAAAATATGGTCTAGAGTTTCATATAAATTAGGAAGTCAACTTACCGATATTGACAAGCTAGAACATAAAATAGTAACCCTTTTATTTTTGTTTGCTGCGATATTGTTTATATACTGAATCAAACGCAGTGGCCCAGGTCATCTCTTTCTATTTTTCAAAATACTCCCTTATGTATGCTTACTTTTATCTATGGCATGTCGATAACCAATCCAAAACCCAGAACGTCACTCTAGTGGCTTTATTAGCCATGTTCAAGTATTATGACATCATCTCGTTTTTTGTTTTGTTTTTACCTTCAAGGTAAACTGAGTCTTTAGTCTTTTAGACCCGAATACAGCTTGGTTACTAATATAGATAATTTACAGCAGAATTCTGGACTATGAATGTATAAACTGTTTAATTTTTTGGTTGTTCAGTGGCATGTAGAAAATCTCGGTTCCCCTCGGTGGGCTGAGCAGATAGCCCGATGTGGCTTTGCTATATGAAAAAACACAAACACACACATATAGAAAATATTTTAAAATTTCGTTTCACATTCTCCTCTTACAAAGGTTCAGTAACCTATGACAGCATCAAACAAGTTCAAAGGTCATAACAATAAGAGATAATTGATGCTTTACTTCTGTATTTAATGTTCTGTGTTTTAAGAAAAATAAATTTAAGAACTAGTAATGTGTGTTATTAGTCTACTAAAACATACCCCAGACATCTCACTTTGTATGGACTAAACATCGTTTTATGTTATTCGATTTGGTACCACGAATACACGTGTAACTTCTATGTTGTTAGCAAGACATATAATTTTGTTTATCATGGAATTTTGCGCTATCTTCGATATCCATCCCTAATTTAGCATTGTAAGACTAGAGGGAAGGCAGCTAGTCCCTAAAACCCACAGCCAACTAATTCATATGGGAATGACCATCCCATAGTTCTTGATGAGAAAAAAACCCACTTGAAATACAAATGTATTTCAGAATGGCTGGTATGGATATTAACACTTTTATTGATAAGCAGAAAACAAAGTTTTCACCTTCCTAGGTCATTTTCAGATTAACAAAGATGACCTAGGAAGGTCGAAACTTTGTTCTCTGATTATCAGTAAAAGTGTTGATACCCGTACCAGCCGTTCTGAGACACATAACCATCACATCGTAATGCTGAAAGGGCGAAAATGTTTGGTGTGACGGGAATTCGAACTCGGTTATGCCACCAATATTATAAAAGCAATATATATATATTTGTTCGTTTGTGTGTGTGTTTGTATAATGTTATGAGATTTAAGCTACTTAGCCTAAATATTTGTGTTATAATTTGTAGTTATTTTAAAACGAAAAAAGCATAATTTATATTTATTTCTTAATTTTTATGATGGTTACGAGATCGGTGAAGTATACCGAACCAGTGCACAGATTCGTCATTGAAAATAACAGATAAAATATAAAGTTATTTGTTAAGAAATATTTGACAACTATCTGACGTTATAAAAATTTCGCACGTGAGA
Organism: Tachypleus tridentatus; assembly: GCF_004210375.1. NCBI lineage: Eukaryota > Metazoa > Arthropoda > Merostomata > Xiphosura > Limulidae > Tachypleus > Tachypleus tridentatus. The sequence continues at coordinate 342,346 of NC_134826.1, read as the reverse complement.
TTTGGTTTTTTCTAATGCATAAATCAATTTCTGTCTTAAAGTGAAGATTACTTTGCATGTTTGGTAGGCAACATGCAAAAATAAAAATGGCATGAGAAAAACATTGCTCAACAAACCTTAAGACTTAATGAAAATTTGATATTTTGCGTATGGAAGCATTGGAATGTTCACTACTAATCTGCTAAATTTCATGAGCATATGCTTATTAATATAGAAGCCATAACATGAAAACTACAACAAGCACAGAATGGTTGCAAGGTCGACTTCATGGACCGATCCGCCAGTGCTGAAAGAGATATGCTGTACTGAAAAGAATGAATCTGTGATGTACATCTATATAACAGTGAAAGAACAGCAAACTGTGCGACTATAGCAAGTAAGTTACAAGCAAAAATTCAGTTTGCTAAAAGCCTAGGGTTCCTTTCGAGTCCACCTGCATCTAGGAGATTATCAAGGTAAAACCACCAGTGGTGGTTCCATTTGATCACTTATTTAGCTAGTGACAATAAAAGGCCATCCTATCTGTATACCACGGGCCTAGAAAGAGAAAATCACTAAAACGTCTTCGTCAATAGACATTTTGGTTTTGTATTTTTTCAGGGGACTTTACAATTCCGAAGGAGGGAGCTATTTTATCAGTTTTTCAATTCAGATGTTACTTAGAGCACGCATGAAATTACAAACTGGGCTGTTTATGCTGTGCTCACCATGGGTATTGAAATCCGATTTCTAGCATTGAAAGTTTCCAGACGTGCTGCTGTGCATGACGTTAAACCTGGAATGCCTAGAATGATAGATGAATATCTAGAAGTGAAACATTAGATATAAAGACGTGTGGACTAGTCAGTTAGTAGGATAGCATCGAAGCATTAATTGAGTTATTTTCAAGTGTCAATTTCTCAATGAAATATTTAGTTTCAGTGGCATATTTTATCAGTGTTAGCTAACGTACTTCAGTTACTTCATCAGTTAATTCTCAGATTGTACAGGTAAATTTATATTGTAAGTTAGTTGTGGTGCAGTTAGCATGGGGTATTTTCGTTTGAACGTCATTTGGCTGCACCACTGTACCAATCCTGGTCTTCCGCTTTGCCCCTCTTCAGGGTTACTGGTGAGAGGCGAAGTCCTTCTTACACTTCCGTTACTAAAGTTGCAGCATCATGTGAAAATATAATCTGTACAAAGTTTCATTTTCAGATATGTCACTTCACAATTTTGGTGAGTGGAGAGGGTTAACGTATTTCATATTCCTTCTCTATAATAAGAAAACTGCATAAAAGAAACTTATGGATTCAGTGAATGTTTTTCGGCTTCATTTGTACAAAAATATTAATCAAAGCATAAAACCAGGTTCTAAGTTTTGTTAATTTTGAAAACATGGCTCAGTTGTGTTTTTGGCAAGGATAACAAGTGTTTCATTTTAATGTTTTAGACAAGTCATTGCAGTTTCGGTGTCCATGAAACATTGTTCCCATGCACACTTCCCTTCAAGTTAATTTTAATTTATTAATAATGCGTGTACATGATACATTTACACGGTCTACATGTATGGCATTTAGGCTAATTGTGAAACAAAGATCACTTAACCTTAACACACCGTGGTCAGGAAGATAGTGTACTTTACTAACAACGTGAGAGTCCTGGCTGCGAATCTCTGTCCTTCCACCCATAATCGCTCTTTCAGCCATGGGGTCGTTTTAATGTGACAGTCAATCCCACTATACATTGGTAAAATACTTGTCTCAGAGTTGGCGGTGGGTTGTGATGACTAACTTCCTTCTCTCTTGTCTTTCGCTACTTAAGCCTAAAACACTAATGACGACATTTCCCACGAACACTTGCAATCCAAAAGATGAATTTAAAAGAACAAATTATGTAATTAAATGGTGAAAAATAAAAAGTAATACATGTATTGAATACATTATTTGATGCTTTAATATTACATTCCATATCATTTGTGAGAACATTTGTTTTTTTCATAACCTGACTAGGGGCGCTTCAAACATTAAGCCTGAAGCTCCACAATTTCCTCAATGATAAGTAATTCGCCACTGACAAAGTACCATTTAGTAAATAGGTAATAACAAATGTACAGCCAAAAGGTGAACATTTGAATATCAGAGACTCGGTTCAGTCAGTTTACCATTCTTTAAGAAATAAAATATGATCAGGACAGTGCAGAGAAAATTATTATACACACCCGCTGTTTATAATGCTGTTATTCAATTTCTACCTTTCATATAAGATATGAAAACTAATAGAGGTAGCTGCTGGCTGTGGTATATACTATACTAACCCTAAATCTTTAACAGTTTCTTATAAATGTTGGCCCGGCATGGCCAGGTGGGTTAATGCGTTCGACTCGTAATTTCAGGGTCGCGGGTTCGAATCCCGGTCGCACCAAACATGCTCGCCCTTTCAGTCGTGGGAACGTTATAATGTGAAGGTCAATCCCACTATTCGTTGGTAAAATAACAGCCCAGAGTTGGTGGTGGGTGGTGATGACTAGCTGCCTTCTAGTCTTACACTGCTAAATTAGGGACGGCTACGCATATAGCTCTTGTGTACGTTTGCGCGAAATTCGAAACAAACAAACAATTATTGTAAATGTAGCGATATTTTCATAAGATTAAACCGCAAATGAACATTAATATCAGAAGCTGCCACATCTACTTACAAAATAACATATCACACCTTACTGTTCTATATCTTACTGTCCTGTTAAATGCCATATTGTAAAAGTCATGTTGCTGCCAGGATAAGTACTTAATGTTTTCGTTTACGCTATAGCAACTAAATGTTTCCGAAGGCTTTGTTAACCTACATAATTCTAGTCGGTTTAATATAGTACTTGAAGGATTGAAATGACAGCATGTCTACCCGATATTACATTATAATGTCCAAACATTTAAAAGTGATTTTCGTACGTGTAATTGTCAATAGATTAATTGCAGTTAAATAATGAGTAGCTGGTGTCGCTTTTACTTTCAAAACATTCATTTCAACACGTTCGAGTCATACAATTTCACACGTATGACTTTTACATGTATGTATGTACAAATTTTAAATAAAACTCAAAATGAAAACTGTTACTCTCAGATTAAAATTACAATATGTATTAAAGCAAATAAATCCGCTATCGTACCAATAATACGTATAACCAAAACAAGATAATTAAAACCATAATATTTACTATGAGAAACAAATCCGCTATTGTGTCAGTAGCCACTCATAAGAACATTCAAATTTATGATATTTACTGAAATCCGCTGTTATGCCAATAGCCTTTCACAAGAACATTCAAATTTACGATATTTATTGAAATCTGCTATTGTGCTGGTAACACGCATAAAACAAGAAAATTCAAAATTATACAATTTGTCAATAAAGTTTAACATATGTAACTTATAGAGACAAGTGTCTGTAGCAATAGCTCTGTAACCTTAAGAGACAAGTGTCTGTAGCAATAGCTTTCTAACCTATAGCTCTCTAACCTATAGACAAGTGTCTGTAGCAATAGCTCTCTAACCTTAAAGAGACAAGTGTCTGTAGCAATAGCTCTGTAACCTTAAGAGACAAGTGTCTGTAGCAATAGCTCTGTAACCTTAAGAGACAAGTGTCTGTAGCAATAGCTCTCTTACCTATAGAGACAAGTGTCTGTAGCAATAGCTCTCTAACCTTTAGAGACAAGTGTCTGTAGCAATAGCTCTCTAACCTATAGAGACAAGTGTCTGTAGCAATAGCTCTCTAACCTATAGAGACAAGTGTCTGTAGCAATAGCTCTCTAACCTATAGAGACAAGTGTCTGTAGCAATGCTCTCAACCTATAGAGACAGGTGTCTGTAGCAATAGCTCTCTAACCTATAGAGACAAGTGTCTGTAGCAATGGCTCTCTAACCTATAGAGAGCAAGCTCTCTAACCTATAGAGACAAGTGTCTGTAGCAATAGCTCTCTAACCTATAGAGACAAGTGTCTGTAGCAATAGCTCTCTAACCTATAGAGACAAGTGTCTGTAGCAATAGCTCTAACCTATAGAGACAGAGTGTCTGTAGCAATGGCCTCTAACCTAAGAGACAAGTGTCTGTAGCAATAGCTCTCCCAAGAGACAAGTGTCTGTGGCAATAGCTCTTAACCTAGAGACAAGTGTCTGTAGCAATAGGCTCTGTAGCAATGGCTCTGTACCTTAAGAGACAAGTGTCTGTAGCAATAGCTCTCTAACCTATAGAGACAAGTGTCTGTAGCAATAGTTCTCTTACCTATAGAGACAAGTGTCTGTAGCAATAGTTCTCTTACCTATAGAGACAAGTGTCTGTAGCAATAGCTCTGTAATCTTTAGAGACAAGTGTCTGTAGCAATAGCTCTGTAATCTTTAGAGACAAGTGTCTGTAGCAATAGCTCTCTAACCTTAAGAGACAAGTGTCTGTACCAATAGCTCCCTAAAGCTTTGTAGCCATAACCCTGTCTTTAGCATAATAACAAAAAACAAACAACAACAAAAGAGCTAACAAGGAAGTGCCAACATGGTTTAGGTATTGGACGATTTAACTCACAACGTCTCAAACTTAATATATTCACTATTTGTAACCATTTTGTTTTATTTTTTTGAGTTTCTCGATATTTTAGTTTTCTTTATTTCTTTCATTGCTATGTAATGATAAATTTTGTCATATATATTCTTGATGCAGTTTCTATCTGTAAACCATCTGCAGATAATTTGATGTTTATGTATGTACACCTACACTTATGTTCTTGTTTGTTTGCTTTGCTGTTAAGCACAAAGTTGGTGTTGGATTATGATATTCTGAGATTTTAAACTTCGTCAAATTTGAGGGGTTCTGTACGAATAAAAAATTGTAAAAGCGTCAGTTCGTTTTCTATTTTTACAGACGGATAAGAGGCCCCATTTATTGTGAACCCATAAACTGCAGCTGAACTTATGCTTTAATCTAAGTGCTGACAAAGTTATACAATGGGGTTTTGTCCTGTGTTGTAACCGGTATCAAAATCCCAGTTTTAGCATTATAACCTTTCAGACTTACCACTGATCTGCTGTGATGGGTAAGAATATCAAGTGATATGTATATCATGAACAGAAATGAACCTACTGGTGTCTTACATCCACATATATTAATCAGACTTACCACTGATCTTCTGTGATGGGTAAGAATATCAAGTGATATGTATATCATGAACAGAAATGAACCTACTGGTGACTTACATATATTAATCAGACTTACCACTGATCTGGTGACTTAAGAATATCAAGTGATATATATCATGAACAGAAATGAACCTACTGGTGTCTTACATACACATATATTAATCAGACTTACCACTGATCTTCTGTGATGGGTAAGAATATCAAGTGATATGTATATCATGAACAGAAATGAACCTACTGACTTACCACTGATGTGGTGGGTAAGAATATCAAGTTACATGAACAGAAATGAACCTACTGGTGATACACATATATTAATCAGACTTACCACTGATCTTCTGTGGTGGGTAAGAATATCAAGTGATATGTATATCATGAACAGAAATGAACTTACTGGTGACTTACATACACATATATTAAACGTATCTGTACTGACCATGCCTCTTATTCTTAGGTAACAAACGTATTCAAGAAAGATTTATAAATTTTGTTCGCCGTTAACAATACCTGGTTTAAATCTAAATGTGTTTCTAGTTTAACATATATCTAGTTTAATTTTGTTTCTGTAATATATATCCGTGTGTTCGCCTTTCTAAAGATGTATCTGTATTTTGTTTATTTAGCTTGCCTGTAACTAAAGACAACGGTCCAATATGGCTTCCTCATGACACTCCCACTACTGGTCAAGCCTTCGACGAATACCAATTTACGTCAGCAGATGTCACTTCCGCCACATCTGTGAGCCGCCCCCAGTCGCCTTTGAATCTGTTGACTGAAGACAAGCACACTGCTCTGCACGAGACATTGGATGATGACATTGACGAGTTCCACGTTAGCGGTTCCAAAAGTCCTTTGCTTCCAACCATTCGTGTGACCAGTTTTAAATTAAAAATTTATTTTAAAATTTACACATCATCCGTCCGCCAAAATTCGATTAAACTGTCAACTCATTGCCCAAATCTGTTTATCTCAATTCACTAACAGACATAGACACTTATTTTGGTTTTATGTTAAAGTCCAATCATCGTATGACAGGTGTACTTTAGTGTAAATCTTCTACCGTGAATGTCTTATCAGAATATTATAATTTAGTTTTTGTTGTGTTTTCATATAAAATAGTAAGAGAAATCACTGTTATTGGAGATAAGAATTGTGAAATAAACACTACGATTTCTGTAGACTTGTTCAATTTGATAACACACGTTTGTGTTTCATGAGACAACGTTTTATCAAGATAAATCCATAATTAAATACGTTAAGTAACCTCTCAACCAACAAATCTGTAGGAAATATAGGAACCTACAACTTCGATCATTGATTTGTTTTTGGTTTCGTTTTAAACTTGGTCAAAGCTTGAACAATGTCCAATTTTATAACAATTATGCTCTTTGACACAACCGTTAAATTTACAGTGTTGTAGTCTATTAATTTAACTATTAAAATGTAATGTTGAACATAAATAAAAGTATAATAAACAACTACCTTATAGTGGTTGATGTCTGCCTCCATTTCAAGAGTCGACACACAGCATTATAACTGTTTAAGAGCAAAGCTTCATTGACTACTTACGGTGTCCATTGCTAGGAATCGAATCCTGGATTTTAGTGTTATCGGTCTGTAAACTTACCCGAGAAGGAGGATGACAAATATATATTTTATTTCACTTAACTGGTTCTTTCAATTTATTTTGGGAAAAAGCAAAGTCCGTTCGACATAACTATAAAGAAGCGTATTTCTTTCTTAATGTTTAGGCCTTGCATGACCTGGTTGTTAAGAGCATGGTCGCCCTCTCGACCGTGAGGACGTTATAGGTGACGTTAATCCTACTATTCGTTGGTAAAAGAGTAGCCTAAGAGTTGGCGGTGGGTGGTGATGACTTCCAACTAACCTCTCACTGATAAATCAGGGACGATCCTCGTGTAGCTTTGCGCGAAATTCAAAACAAGTCAGACAACTTATATCATTTATCAAGTTTTATCTCAGTTCACCATCGAGTTTTAACTAAAGTTTACTTCCTACAAGTAACATACGAATAAAAATAAAACACTGATCTGAATACTTCACTTTGACTGGCACTTTACTAACTGAAAGTTGACGCAATGGTACACTCATTCTCGTGTCTGTAATATAGCTCCATTCCCAGACATTTCACAAAGTAGTCACTCTCACCAGTGTTCTCGAATGTTCTGGGTGGACTACTTTATAACTAAACAAAAATATTTCCAAAAATAAAGTAATTGTAGGGATGGCTAATATCAATCATTCAAAACAAACAAGATAGTAGAGATGGCATTTATATCATTTCTACATAATGTAGATCATATCCCTACTCTCTTGTTTACAGTGTATTTAAAAGACCGATATTAGCCATCCCTACTATCTTGTTTACAGTGTATTTAAAAGATCGATATTATCCATCCCTATTATTTTGTTTACAGTGTATTTAAAATACCGATATTAACCATCCCTACTATCTTGTTTACAGTGTATTTAAAAGCTCGATATTAACCTCAATCTAACATTCACACGTTAACGTGAACTACATAATGACGTCATCATACAATTAAAGAATTACATCAATAGAAGACAACACAATCTCCATAGGTAACAGTTCCATTTAAACATAACCTCATTCACAGACAATGCAAGAATAAAAGTGCACAAGAAAGGGGCTATCTGACGAGAATGTATCTATTGGAAACAGGAAGATATGAACTTCTGACATGATACGTCACCTCCTCACACAGTATAGCTGGTGCAGATTTAACTAGATGGAAGTCCGTGGAGTGCAACATCTAATGGCAGGGTTCCATAGGGAAGCATACGTGGGATATCGTATTTCGTCTCGAACAGGGTGTATTATTAGAGCAAAATAAGGACTAATGCTGGGCTACTTCAGTCCAAGATTTTAATGAATCAGGAATACCACTGATACTTCTGGACAAAGATCACACAGATGAGAAGTAGGAAGATGGGCATTAGAGAGGAAAACATCCTGACCCAACAGCAGAAGAACCGAATAAGAAGGGACATAAGTGAAGTGGTACCGATGAAGGTAATAAAACGAAGGGAAATAACCTCTCCAGAAAATCCCTCTGGTGAATGATGAAGTGCCTAAGACAATGTGTATAAAGAGGCAGGGATGCAGGTTGGTAGAAAGATAAAGACAAAACTTGAAAACTGAGAACTGGGGTTACAAGCAGGTAAAGATATTCCAAAACTGGGGATATCGAAAAGGAGAAACAGAATACGCTATAGCTGTAAGCCATGACAAGAGAGTCCAGAAAACCAGAAGAACGAGGTACATGGTAATGGGTGTGGAGTTCTTAGAGAAAGAAATCAACAAAAACTCAAATACTAAGTAAGGAAAAAAGAAAAACTAATCCAGATAATTTGTATAGTGGAGCAAGAAATGAAAGGAATCGAAGGACACAGGCAAAGGAAAAAGAAATAATTTGAGAAATCATATCCACAATTAATTTGGATAGATAAGGAGTTTCCTAAACTGGTAAGCAATATCTAAAGCAAACTTAGGTGGGTGAGAGAAGAGTTGGTCAAATTCATTATCTCCTTGTCATTCTCAAACAGATGTGAAGGAAAATAAACCAAAGGGACAGGAGGAGGATAGAATCAGCAAGATGATGCACCACAGTCAATAAGTCTCCAGAAGCCATGGTAGAAACAGAACCTGTGTTTGTAATTTCGTCATCTTCACAGGACAAAGTCGAAATCACCAACACTTGAGAATTTTAAAACTCGGTTATTTTAATTAGAATCTACAGGTATAAGACTAAGTTCCTTTGTACGAATGCTAATCTCAGTAAACTGAAAAATCAACACTTCTGCATTTAGGCAATGCTAAGCAAAAGAAGTTACTTTGAGTGTAAATACTTAAGAGGAAATACTGTGCATATAAGTTGTATTGCCCTCGTATTGATGGGCGCTGACGTCATCATGCACCAGAATAATTCACTTTAAGAATGTGAATTTTAGACGGAAGTTATCTCACGGCTAGTGATGAAACACTTTGTAAGTAACTGGTGATGTCGTCCCACAAACACATTAATTTCATTTAATAGTTTCCTTTATAATTTAGTTATTTCTATATATATTTATCAATAAGTTGATGACATCTAATTTGTTTCGACCAGTATATATCAAACCATCCCAAAAGTAATGTCCAAAAATTTAATACAGAAAGTGTATCATCATTTCTTCTTTATATAAGGCTTTAATGACTAAAATATATAGCAGGACGTGTATAGAAATGTTCAGACAAATAAAAAAACTAACCCAACTCCACTTTTCACATCATTAATCAATTACACCCTTATAAAGATGGATGGGTCTGAGGAACACATAATGCTTTATGAGTTTAAGAAAAGCAATAGTGCATCAGAAACTACACAAAACATTCAAGCTGTTAATGGTGCAGAGTCTCTAAATGAAAGAAAATGTCGAAGGTGGTTTCAGAAGTTCAAATCAGGTGACTACAGCTTAAGTGATGCGCCACGTTCGGGTCGTCCTATTGAGTTTAATGATGACTTGTTACTGGCTGCACTTGATGAAGATTATGCTGTAACAGTTTAACTAGTGCAGAAGTGTGATTTAACCCATTCAACAGTTCACTATCATCTGCAAGAGCTTGGAAAGGTGTTAGAACTTGGAAAATGGGTCCCCCATGATTTGACAGAAGCCAACTTTAGAGCAAGAGTGCACATTTGCACTTCTCTGCTCTATTTTGAACATAGCTCACCTTTTTTGGACAGCTTAGTGACTGGAGATGAAAAATGGTTATTTTATAAAAATGTTATATGTCATAGACAATGGTTCAATGCAGGTAAACTAGCTAAAGAACAGTCCAAAATGGACCTCCACACCAGGAAAGTCTTGTCATAGACAATGGTTCAATGCAGGTAAACTAGCTAAAGAACAGTCCAAAATGGACCTCCACACCAGGAAAGTCTTGTTAAACATTTAGTGGGATATTGTTGGTGTGATCCACTTTGAGTTCCTGCCACTCAATGTAATGATTACATCAAACTTCTATTGTCAACAGTTAGAGCGCTTGAATGTTGCACTGAAAGAAAGGAGGCATCGTTTGATCAGTCATAAAGGTGTTGTGTTACACCAAGATAATGCATGGCCCCATACAGCAAGGATCACATCAGCGAAGATTGAAGAGCTAGACTATGAAAAACTTTCACATCCTCCTTATTCTCCAGACTCTGAATATTATCTATTCTGAAGTTTATAGGACTATCTCAATGGAAAAAGAGCTTGGAACACATGAAGATGTCAAAACTACCCTCTCTACATTGTTTTCCACCAACCCCCAGTAATTTTATAGAAGTTGAATTCAGAAGTTTGTGAATCGTTGGCAGGAAGTAATTAATAATAATGGAACATACATTATTGATTAAATAACATTAAAAGTGTTTGAAATCATTTCTCTTTTTCTGAACCTAAAATTGGACATTACTTATGGGATGACCTGATACACAAACAGTGCTATGTCAACATTTTCTCGTATCCTTTCACAACTGAATATTTCCTTGATTATTTGAGTTGTGAGTTGAAAGACTTGTAACATTAATTTAAACACTAAACATGAAACTTTCTTCTTTAAATTAGAAAAAACATATCCAATATTACTATATTAATTTTTTGTCACATACATAGCATATGCAAGTTGTAAGTTCATCATTAAAAATGTTGGCTTGACATTGAAAAAGAACACACAGTAGGTCCCACGAAAAATAATTTATTATTGTTAAACACCTTGTATTGGTTAAAAAGAAAAACAAAACAAAACATATGACCAATATAACAAAGCAGACAAAAGGATATGCATGACTATATGGAAGGTGGACATATTGAGACACAAACCCTCAAAATGGAGCATGTGGTTGGTTTAAATTTCAACCATTGAGACATACAAAAATTAATATACTTAACTATGTACACCTGATCCCAATTCCATTACCGTGACCTTGATTTAGAAAGATGGCCTCAATACTCACGTGTTCACTCTTGGATTGAAAGATATAAAATAATAATAACCCTATAAACAAGTTTAAAATGGTTATAAATACAATTTGAAGATATGACTGCCAAAATTTCAACTTCTAAGTATCCAAGTACAGATAAGAAAATTGGCCCTCATGATTGTCACTTTCCCAATTGTCAAAAAGTACCCATCACCTTAACCAACTGGTTCTACAACTGCAAAGGAAAGTGACCATCATCTAACTGATTGGTTTTACAACTTCAAACAAAAGTGAAGATCGCATTGAATAAATGCTTGTCATCCAAAATTAGTGATTTTGACAGAACATTTCACAATCACCTTGATTGTTCAGACAACTACCAGTAAGCCTGAAGACCAGTTTGACTATTTCAAAACGTAACTGACCATAATATTGTTTACAACTATTAACAATTGACCAATATCTTTACTGTTTTTCATAACTGAATATTTCTCATTATTTTCACATGTTCCAAACCTGACCATCAACAGTTTCAAGTTTAACTAATAATAATAATAATAATAATAATAATGATTTTACAGAAATATTTATATGCTTTAATCACAAAGCAACTTTAAGTCGAATATATTTCTAATATAGTGAAAACATTGTTAAATGGGTGGGTTGGTTTCTGAATAGAAACAAAAGTATACATTAAGTCTGCTAGTTATATAATTCATCGTTAAACTACATAGGTGCCACAAATGACTTAAATATTTCATCTTTTATAACAAACAACTTGACAAATTACTTTCTAGAAAACATTTTGATAAGGTTTGTTAACGTATACAAATGATTAAACATAATTTTTTGTTGGTTTTTTTCTTTTGGCTCTAAATCAGACATGTATAGTTAAGGTAGCTATTTTGTTTTTAAAATTACACTCATGTGATCACTTGTCTATAAAATAATGTGTAGAATTTCTGTCACTGTTCTTTAATATACATACATATAATATTAATCAAAGACACACTTTCCTCATAATAAAGTAGCTATATAATTCATCAAAATCACTGATTAATAACAAAGAAAATAAATTTTTCATAGAAGGCCAAACACTTCACAAGTAGTCTGACACAAAGAGTCTAACAATTAGTTCCTTCAAGAGGGGATGACTGGAGGTACTGTGTGGACATGACCTGCATTTTACAGATGTAAAAAATAATATTCCTACACTTTCTCAGGTAAACTTTTAACTTTTATGAATGTCTTCCAACACTCTCGCTTGAACCTAAGCATGAGAATGAAACCTTCATACCTAAGTTATTGTAATAAAGACCAAACATTCATTTCCACATTTACTACCATGCTTTTTCTACTTATATCAAAGTACAGTCTTATTTTAGTTCGACTTGTTAACGTTCAAATAAGAAGCAGCACTAAGATGATATCTTATTTGGATTATAAGCTATGTAATTAAAGTAAAACTCAAAATAAACCTGGCCATCAGTACAACTAATTAGATGTTTGCATTTTCTTAAGTCTTTACTTATAAAAATTAAAATGCATGTTTCATTAGCTGGATGGTTAACAAGTCTTTTCTTATCAAGGACTGTAGACATTACCACACTAATAAACAATCCAAGTCTCTTCAGGGTTCAGAACTTCTGTATCCTTACCCTTAATTATTATTCATTTTCATACCTTTTCTTTGTTACTAGATATAACCAATTACAATATGAAGCTTTTCATTCACACAGCAAAACATATTTATAGTTCTCTAATAACTGACATTTTATGTTCTTCAGAAACAAAATAAACTTTTTTTTTTTGAAGCAGCTATCACAACTTCTATGGTACTTAACTGCTCAACCATCAAGCTTTTAACAAGATAAAGTGTTTTTCTAATAATAGTAAGATGTATAATTACACAAGAAAATGGCCACTTCCTAAATCAGGTACCAGTAATGGGATCATATATTGTATCTGTACAAACATATTGTATTAATAACAAGAACAACAACCATAACAAGTGTTTAGACACGATTCAAAGCTGAATATTGTCCCCATACGAAGCTAGAACACAAACCAGCAATGCCATCCTTAATCTTTCATTAAATAAAATACTCCCATCCTCTTGATATAGACAGGATATCACTGCCTTCACCTTTAAAATGTCTAACCTATCTTTAGAGAGGTTATCACTGCCTTCACCTTTAAAATATCTAACCTATCTTTAAAGAGAGGATATCACTGCCTTCACCTTTAAAATATCTAACCTATCTTTAAAGAGAGGATATCACTGCCTTCACCTTTAAAATGTCTAACCTATCTTTAGAGAGAGGATATCACTGCCTTCACCTTTAAAATTTCTAACCTATCTTTAAAGAAAGGATATCTCTGACTTCACCTTTAAAATGTCTAACCTATCTTTAGAGAGAGGATATCACTGCCTTCACGTTTAAAATGTCTAACCTATCTTTAGAGAGAGGATATCACTGCCTTCACCTTTAAAATGTCGAACTTATCTTTAGAGAGATGATATCTCTGTCTTCACTTGTAAAAGGTCTAACCTATCTTACCTGTGTTACTAAACTACACTATTTCCACCTGTTGGGGATAAAACACTTTTTTAATACAGATAGTTGGAATAGCTGGAAACAAAGAAATTATAGGGCACCATCAAATGACAAGACAATAAATACTCTCTTTTAATCTGTAATGTTAAATACCTACTACGTTACAACAAGACACTTCCTTTGTAAATAACTGGGGACATAATAGCAGCTTTAAATCTAGCCTAAATACTATACACATTACACAACCTGCCAAGGAACTCCTTACACTTTTTCAAAATTTGGTAATTTTCATTAACCAACAGTTCTAGTTTTCAAATTTCATAATATCAAAACACTTTGAAACAAAAACTTATCTTACAAATATCACTGGGTGTGTGTTAGTGAGTAAAACAAACATTGAAACGTTTCAGTTGTCTACTGTTTTAATGTGAAGTCTGGGCTAGGGAAATGTATAGATAATACAGAATGTTATACACTTTGGTACTAGCAAGGTTGTTTGTACTTAAAAGCCCAGGGTTGAGCTTCTCTAAATCTTTTAACACATCTTTACAAAAAAAAACAAAAAAAAACATTAATTTTCAATTCTATATACAAATGCTATCAACTCATGAAAATCCTTTTCTGTACAGGATGAGGCAAAATAAAGAAGGACACGAACAGTTACTGATAGTGATTTTAAGTAGATCCTTTCATAACCACTTGTGTTTGGTGACATGTCAATTGGTAATGGAAACTTCATCAGATGATTTCTTTTGGACCACCCTGTATTTAAGTGGTTGTTTTTTTTTCCCAAAGTTTCACTTAAATTCTACAAACTGCTATCTTTTCAACAAATTTAACCAACTTTAGTTAAAGGCACAGGTACATGAGGAGTGAGCCATTTTTTAAAATCTAAATCATACAATAAAAAAATTGTCATACAATGTTGATACACACTCGCTAGGCTAGCACTCACTTGTAGCCTCGTACCAACCTGTTAGTCTTGGACTGGCCTACTTCTACAATACTTTATTAAGTTAACTGTTAAACACCAATATAAATTGCAGCAATCTTAAGAAATAAGGCTACCAATCAACAGCATGATCATTCCAACCGGAATTCAGCAGATAATTATAAATGTGTGAATTTGTGGGCACAAAATTCGTCAAATTGTGACGGACTACTTATGATTTACCTTTACAATACAAACACATCTAACTGTCAATTGTGGAAAATACATTTTTGTGATTTCTTGTATCAATTTGTATGGGAGAGGCTTAATCTTATGCAACAAATAATATTACCACGTTTAAAAAGAGAAACATAATCCTAAACATATTATTAACTTAAAAGAAATCCAGAGAAACAACATATTTTTGCACCGGTTTTATAAAACACAAAACTGTGTTCAAGAAAAAAAAGGTTACAGTTTCTCCTGTAAAGCTATTAGTAAGAAAATTGTTTTAAATTCAGATACATATCATAAGCTCAAGATATTTACATTAAAACAACAACTATTAACTGCTTGAATATTGTTATTCAGAATTCTTGTCTTACATTCTTCTCCCCAAGAAATTGTAATTTGTAGTTTCCTTTTAGAAATTGCCAAACTTAGAACCAAATATTCACTCATTTAAAAGAGGATATTTAAAATGGATAAAAAACCAACTTTGACTTAAGTAGGCCTAATTATTTTACATAAATCTATATTGAAACAAATTTAAAAGTAACTCTTAATGTAACTCTTTCTCTTAAATATCCTATAAAGCACCACTAACATTTGTACCACAATAGTATTTTGAAACAGCAATTATACAATGAACAAACCTATAATTTATAATTATCTAATTAATTATTCAAATTCCATTGCCAATACAATTTTTACGATGATTGTTACGCGAGAAGAAGACAGAAGAAGTAAATGTTTACTTCTTGTTATGATGAATCTTAGATTAAAGTTAATTATAGTTATGGTGGAACTGAATACCTGTTTAATACCATCACACATGGATGTTCCATACACTAATCCAAATAGCATCTGGAACAAGAAATATAAAAATTACTTCAAAGTATTATTGTTGTTACACACAAAAAACACAATAAAACAATGTGTATTAACTGGTCCCTCTTAAACAAGAGACTCACAAAAAACATAAACAAACACTGCAACCTAATAAAGATTTTGAAATGTTACAAAACAGTGGAATGAAAACACATGTTCTCTAGTTGCATCAAGAAAGATGTAATAGTTCAATTGTATGCAAGAACCCAACATACACTCATTTTACCTCTTTGACAAACTCAAAAATGGCATAAATGTAATAATGTTTTAAAGCTAGCTTCTAGATTCACAGTTAGTTTTTCCCTATAAACAAAATCACAACCTATACCTACTGCCTGAAAAAAGGAAGTGTCTAGTACCTCTGAAGTTGTCTTGTCAAGTCTAATTTCTTCAGTTTCAAACACCAATAACACTGGAAGTTTAAAAACAGACTACAATATTGCTCTTGCAGACATTTAGGTAAAATAGTCCCCGTATAAAGACGTATTTTACGAGTGTTACAAAGCGTACTTCACCACAACAGATTTGTGATGAAGTCAAAGATTCACTTTTGTATACAGTTTATATGAAAACATCCTAAAAACAACGAGTAGAACACGGCATAATCAATAGTAACAAACATTCTTTTTGTAACTTTGACAATTCAAATAGGTTTTTGTTCAAAATGTAGCACAAGAAGTCATACACTATTTTCTTAATAATCAGATTGTTTGAACATGTTACACACAATGGCTTTTCTCACATGGACTCTAACCAAGTATTATAAAAGTATTCATTTATCATTGTTGTGACTTTAAATTAAACATTATGTTGTACATGAATAAATTACAATCTTTTTTATTGAATAAAGTTTATAGTTAACTAAACTGTAGTAACTAATTAATCACTGAGGCATTCTTGCTAAAGCTCAGAAAAATACTTGAAACTGAGACATTATTAAAGAATATACGAATGGCATAGTATAGGTATGATATGTGGTTATCTTAGAACAGATTAGGTTTCATCTGTTAACCTGTGAGGTTTCAAATACTAAAACTGTGAAAGAAAACATAAAATGATTACATTGAATTATCAAAACCCTAAGCCTGTTTAAAGAAAACTCAAACAGCTATCACCTTTGATAAGCGATCAGTTTTCTTTTATCAGTTCCCTGGAAGTTGTGGTTAAATTCTAAAACACAAAACCTGTAATAATAAATTTATTCCATACTTAACTAACAGGTTTTAGTTTATGTTAATTTCTTTAAATGAATGTTTAGCTAACAATAAGATACTGGGAGACTTTCTTTAATAGAAAATGTTTAAGAACTGTCTTACTAAGCTGATTTTTCTTAACTTGCTTAAAAATTCCTTGTTTCTGCTACATGTTCTTTCCTTGTTTGTTAAGGAACATTTAAAGTTAGGAGTACAACAGTTAAAAAATACTGGAAACAGTACATTCAGGAAGCTTATGTTCCAAACTGACTTTCTCCACAGCTGGATGAGCTCGGTATCCTGCAGTTTGAGTAACTCTAAGGGAAATCTCCAAACAACTTTCTTGTTGTCAAGACTGCTTACACGAACTGAACCTTTTAACACTTATACAACTAGGAAGCTTCCGTTTAGGTTTCTTGTTCCGTTTCTTGGAAGATGAAGCATCCATCTGACGCATTTCTGAGAAAATAACACCGTTAGAGTTCACACTCGTATCATTCAGAAGAGATAATTAACTTTACTTTTAAAATATTATTTATTCATAAAAATACAAAGAAAACAAAAACTGTTTCTCTGGCAGATCAGTCATCAACAATCTAACTTCTGTAACCAAGTCTTTAACAGATAAGATAGATGGCACTAACCTCTGATATTAAACATTTACTAAATCACTTCAATTTAAGCATTCAAAGTGTTTTAGTTGCTTGTTACTGAGGAAATAAAAAAGCGCTACAAAAAACTCACTACAAATACGTAAATTGTAAACAAAATGTTCATATTATAATGTTAGTTAATCTAACATACAGACAGGAGAGTGACCATAAGTTATATAACAAAATAACATACAGACAGGAGAGTGACCATAAGTTATATAACAAAATAACATACAGACAGGAGAGTGACCATACGTTATATAACAAAAGAACGTACAGACAGGAGAGTGACCATAAGTTACATAACAATATAACGTACAGACAGGAGAGTGACCATAAGTTACATAACAATATAACATACAGACAGGAGAGTGACCATAAGTTACATAACAATATAACGTACAGACAGGAGAGTGACCATAAGTTACATAACAATATAACGTACAGACAGGAGAGTGACCATAAGTTACATAACAATATAACGTACAGACAGGAGAGTGACCATAAGTTACATAACAATATAACGTACAGACAGGAGAGTGACCATAAGTTACATAACAATATAACGTACAGGCAGGAGAGTGACCATAAGTTACATAACAATATAACGTACAGGCAGGAGAGTGACCATAAGTTACATAACAATATAACGCATTGGCAGGAGAGTGACCATAAGTTACATAACAATATAACGCATACAGACAGGAGAGTGACCATAAGTTACATAACAATATAACGTACAGACAGGAGAGTGACCATAAGTTACATAACAATATAACGTACAGACAGGAGAGTGACCATAAGTTACATAACAATATAACGTACAGACAGGAGAGTGACTATAAGTTACATGACAATATAACGTACAGACAGGAGAGTGACTATAAGTTACATGACAATATAACATACAGACAGGAGAGTGACGATAAGTTATATGACAATATAACATACAGACAGGAGAGTGACCATAAGTTATATAACAATATAACGTACAGACAGGAGAGTGACCATAAGTTATATAACAATATAACGTACAGACAGGAGAGTGACTATAAGTTACATAACAATATAACGTACAGACAGGAGAGTGACCATAAGTTACATAACAATATAACGTACAGACAGGAGAGTGACCATAAGTTACACAACAATATAACGCACAGAGACAGGAGAGTGACCATAAGTTATATAACAATATAACGTACAGACAGGAGAGTGACTATAAGTTACATAACAATATAACGTACAGACAGGAGAGTGACCATAAGTTACATAACAATATAACGTACAGACAGGAGAGTGACCATAAGTTACATAACAATATAACGTACAGACAGGAGAGTGACCATAAGTTACATAACAATATAACGTACAGACAGGAGAGTGACCATAAGTTATATAACAATATAACGTACAGACAGGAGAGTGACCATAAGTTATATAACAATATAACGTACAGACAGGAGAGTGACTATAAGTTACATAACAATATAACGTACAGACAGGAGAGTGACCATAAGTTATATAACAATATAACGTACAGACAAGAGAGTGACCATAAGTTATATAACAATATAACGTACAGACAGGAGAGTGACTATAAGTTACATGACAATATAACATACAGACAGGAGAGTGACGATAAGTTATATGACAATATAACATACAGACAGGAGAGTGACCATAAGTTATATAACAATATAACATACAGACAGGAGAGTGACCATAAGTTATATAACAATATAACGTACAGACAGGAGAGTGACTATAAGTTACATAACAATATAACGTACAGACAGGAGAGTGACCATAAGTTACATAACAATATAACGTACAGACAGGAGAGTGACCATAAGTTACATAACAATATAACGCACAGACAGACAGAGTGACCATAAGTTATATAACAATATAACGCACAGACAGGAGAGTGAACCATAAGTTATATAACAATATAACGTACAGACAGGAGAGTGACCATAAGTTATATAACAATATAACGTACAGACAGGAGAGTGACCATAAGTTACATAACAATATAACATACAGACAGGAGAGTGACGATAAGTTATATGACAATATAACATACAGACAGGAGAGTGACCATAAGTTATATAACAATATAACATACAGACAGGAGAGTGACCATAAGTTATATAACAATATAACATACAGACAGAAGAGTGACCATAAGTTATATAACAAAAGAACATACAGACAGGAGAGTGACCATAAGTTATATAACAATATAACATACAGACAGGAGAGTGACCATAAGTTACATAACAATATAACATACAGACAGGAGAGTGACCATAAGTTACATAACAATATAACATACAGACAGGAGAGTGACCATAAGTTATATAACAATATAACATACAGACAGGAGAGTGACCATAAGTTATATAACAATATAACATACAGACAGGAGAGTGACCATAAGTTATATAACAATATAACATACAGACAGGAGAGTGACCATAAGTTATATAACAAAATAACATACAGACAGGAGAGTGACCATAAGTTATATAACAAAAGAACATACAGACAGAAGAGTGACCATAAGTTATATAACAAAAGAACATACAGACAGGAGAGTGACCATAAGTTATATAACAAAAGAACATACAGACAGGAGAGTGACCATAAGTTACATAACAAAGTATAGAGAAGTAAGAAAACTTTTCTTATACAAGACTTACCTTGAAGATCGTGTTCTGTGATGTATTCCTCTGATGCTTCGTCACCTTCTTCAGGTCCACAATGTAAGTCCTGAAGATAGGGAATGACTGACATACTTCAAATTCATCACCACTTACATGATGAGGAATACACACCTCCTGTGTAATCCGAGGGTGTTTCTTTCTCACCCAACTACAAAGATATTAACAAATTTTAAAGAAAAGACTTAACAGTTAGTTATTACTGAACAAATTTGGGTTTAAAGAAGTTATGAACCAGTTATTTATAATTTGTCACTCTCAAACATTTCAATGTATATTTCTTTTACCCTTGATGATGTACAACGTGGTAACAAAATCAGGTGAAACAAGAAACATAACTCAAAACAATTTATAAAGTAACAAACAGTAAGAGAATCTCTAATGTGCAGTATATTTATATTACAGTATGTTATTTAATTTATTAAAAAATTTTCAGTGCAGTAATGCTATTAGTATAAAAAGGTAGGATTAATTGTCATCAACATCTGACAGCAAAAAACAAAGGACCCAGTAATTACTTTATTTATTGTTTACTCTTTGTTCATTATTATAAAAGAAACTAAAATGTAAAAATAGAAATATTTTAGGTTAATTCAGAGCAGGTTAGGTAACATTAATAATATAATAAAGATGTTTCATGAGACACACATGCAAGCAGCTTGCAAGTAATGTAATTTAATAGCTTATCTGTTCCTGAGTGACTTATATTGGACCAGATATGGAGTTAAATATGTTTCAAAGGGCAATAAAATTTAATTATTATTAGATGTATCTGTTAGGAACTTAAAGCTACTTAGGTTAAGTTAATCCAGTTTCATGTTACAATTTAAAGTTACTCTAGAAAGAAGAAAAAATGGTAATTTACATTTATTTTGATTGGTTACGAGGTTGGTCAAATTGACTGATCTTGTACACAGATGGGGTACAGAAAATAGCAGATAAAATATAAATTTATATTTAGTAAAAAATGTTAAATGTATTTAGGAAGATTTAGGGTTTACACAAACAAAATCAGATTTTTCAAATGAGAAAAGGTATTTTTAATCTTAAAATGAAAAGTACTTTTCACACAAACTATTCAAAGCAAATGCTCAATATATTCATAGACAAATCTTTTAGTTTTTTTTAAAAAGACTTCAATGAAACAAAAATATGACTTGTGATATTAACTGAAAGACTGCAAAATTTTGTAAAGATATACACACTATATTGAACGTTAGAAGTATTAAATCTATAAAGACTCTAAACGAGTATTTTTAATCTTAAACGAGTATTTTTAATCTTAAAATGAAAAGTACTTTTCACACAAACTATTCAAAGCAAATGCTCAATATATTCATAGACAAATCTTTTAGTTTTTTTTAAAAAGACTTCAAAATATGACTTGCGATATTAACTGAAAGACTGCAAAATTTTGTAAAGATATACACACTATATTGAACGTTAGAAGTATTAAATCTATAAAGACTCTAAACGAGTATAAATAGGTCATGTGGGTGGTCAAATTGACCAAGTCCATGTTGAGATAATCATTACCTGAAAATTACTAAAAAGACAAGATTAATACCTAACAGGTTATAAGAAATTTTGATTTAAATTAAAGTTCGTGTCATCGCATGAAAAATTCTACAGCAAATTTCAAGTAAACCACACGTTTTACACTATGGAAATGTTTCAACGTTATCCTTCTCAGAAAAGAAATTATTTTCAATGTTTACTTCAAAAGAAAAATTAATGATAAAATTACCATGTCACATCACGTATGTGAAACAATGCAATTGTTATTGTCATTTGTGCCAGGTACTAAATACATATAGGTAGTTATCATTTATTGCCAGACACTAAATACATATAGGTAGTTATAATAACTAACAATTAAAGGTCAATATTCTTGGATACAAAAGTTGACACAAATAATGGTTTAAACACAAAACGTTTTTACCAATTTTCCAGATTTTTCATACTCTTTCTCTTTTTTTTAAAGAATTTTTTTTTTTGAAATTATGAACTGAAACTATTAATTTATTTTCTACAAAAATATTTTTAATCACATTTCTGTGATAATGTTTTTAGCTAAATAAATTATTTTTGTTCAACATTCAAAATCAGAACTAGTACTAATATAACACTGTTCCCGTTTCAGCAATATAAAGAATCCAATGTCTTATAAAAAAATCTTTTCTTTTACTCACTCATGTTGTCTTATCTGCTTAATAGCCAGCCTATGTTGAGGATCTTTCTGTAGCATACCTGCAAATATTTAATTAATTACTAAAAAAATATACCTTAAAAACACTGCAAAAAGAAACAAAAAGCAACATCTTGTTCATCATACAAGAAAAAAATATTGTCATTACCAATCAACTGTACTAATCTAGTAGGTACAGGTGAAAAACAGTCCTTAAAGTACAGCTGGTGTATCATTTTGTTGTTATCAATCAACTCTACTAATCTAGTAGGTACAGGTGAAAACAGTCCTTAAAGTACAGCTGGTGTATCATTTTGTTGTTACCAATCAACTGTACTAATCTAGTAGGTACAGGTGAAAAACAGTCCTTAAAGTACAGCTGGTGTATCATTTTCTTGTTATCAATCAACTCTACTAATCTAGTAGGTACAGGTGAAAACAGTCCTTAAAGTACAGCTGGTATATCATTTTGTTGTTACCAATCAACTGTACTAATCTAGTAGGTACAGGTGAAAACAGTCCTTAAAGTACAGCTGGTTTATCATTTTGTTGTTACCAATCAACTGTACTAATCTCGAAGGTACATGTGAAAACAGTCCTTAAAGTACAGCTGGTATATCATTTTGTTGTTATCAATCAACTGTACTAATCTAGTAGGTACAGGTGAAAACAGTCCTTAAAGTACAGCTGGTATATCATTTTGTTGTTATCAATCAACTGTACTAATCTAGTAGGTACAGGGGAAAACAGTCCTTAAAGTACAGCTGGTATATAATATTGTTGTTACCAATCAACTGTACTAATCTAGTAGTTACAGGTGAAAACAGTCCTTAAAGTACAGCTGGTATATCATTTTGTTGTTACCAATCAACTGTACTAATCTAGTAGTTACAGGTGAAAACAGTCCTTAAAGTACAGCTGGTATATCATTTTGTTGTTACCAATCAACTGTACTAATCTAGTAGTTACAGGTGAAAACAGTCCTTAAAGTACAGCTGGTGTATCATTTTGTTGCTACCAATCAACTGTACTAATCTAGTAGGTACAGGTGAAACCGGTCCTTAAAGTACAGCTGGTATATCATTTTGTTGTTACCAATCAACTGTACTAATCTAGTAGGTATAGGTGAAACCGGTCCTTAAAGTACAGCTGGTATATCATTTAGTTGTTACCAATCAACTGTACTAATCTAGTAGGTATAGGTGAAAAGAAGTCCTTAAAGTACAGCTGGTATATCATTTTGTTGTTACCAATCAACTGTACTAATCTAGTAGGTACAGGTGAAAACAGTCCTTAAAGTACAGCTGGTGTATCATTTTGTTGTTACCAATCAACTGTACTAATCTCGAAGGTACATGTGAAAACAGTCCTTAAAGTACAGCTGGTATATCATTTTGTTGTTATCAATCAACTGTACTAATCTAGTAGGTACAGGGGAAAACAGTCCTTAAAGTACAGCTGGTGTATCATTTTGTTGTTATCAATCAACTCTACTAATCTAGTAGGTACAGGTGAAAACAGTCCTTAAAGTACAGCTGGTGTATCATTTTGTTGTTACCAATCAACTGTACTAATCTAGTAGGTACAGGTGAAAAACAGTCCTTAAAGTACAGCTGGTGTATCATTTTGTTGTTACCAATCAACTGTACTAATCTCGAAGGTACATGTGAAAACAGTCCTTAAAGTACAGCTGGTATATCATTTTGTTGTTACCAATCAACTGTACTAATCTAGTAGGTACAGGTGAAAACAGTCCTTAAAGTACAGCTGGTATATCATTTTGTTGTTACCAATCAACTGTACTAATCTCGAAGGTACATGTGAAAACAGTCCTTAAAGTACAGCTGGTATATCATTTTGTTGTTATCAATCAACTGTACTAATCTAGTAGGTACAGGGGAAAACAGTCCTTAAAGTACAGCTGGTATATCATTTTGTTGTTACCAATCAACTGTACTAATCTAGTAGGTATAGGTGAAAAGAAGTCCTTAAAGTACAGCTGGTATATCATTTTGTTGTTACCAATCAACTGTACTAATCTAGTAGGTACAGGTGAAAACAGTCCTTAAAGTACAGCTGGTGTATCATTTTGTTGTTATCAATCAACTGTACTAATCTAGTAGGTACAGATGAAAACAGTCCTTAAAGTACAGCTGGTATATCATTTTGTTGTTATCAATCAACTGTACTAATCTAGTAGGTACAGGGGAAAACAGTCCTTAAAGTACAGCTGGTATATAATATTGTTGTTACCAATCAACTGTACTAATCTAGTAGTTACAGGTGAAAACAGTCCTTAAAGTACAGCTGGTATATCATTTTGTTGTTACCAATCAACTGTACTAATCTAGTAGTTACAGGTGAAAACAGTCCTTAAAGTACAGCTGGTATATCATTTTGTTGTTACCAATCAACTGTACTAATCTAGTAGTTACAGGTGAAAACAGTCCTTAAAGTACAGCTGGTATATCATTTTGTTGTTACCAATCAACTGTACTAATCTAGTAGTTACAGGTGAGAACAGTCCTTAAAGTACAGCTGGTGTATCATTTTGTTGTTACCAATCAACTGTACTAATCTAGTAGGTATAGGTGAAAAGAAGTCCTTAAAGTACAGCTGGTATATCATTTTGTTGTTACCAATCAACTGTACTAATCTAGTAGGTACAGGTGAAAACAGTCCTTAAAGTACAGCTGGTGTATCATTTTGTTGTTACCAATCAACTGTACTAATCTAGTAGGTACAGGTGAAAACAGTCCTTAAAGTACAGCTGGTATATAATATTGTTGTTACCAATCAACTGTACTAATCTAGTAGTTACAGGTGAAAACAGTCCTTAAAGTACAGCTGGTATATCATTTTGTTGTTACCAATCAACTGTACTAATCTAGTAGGTACAGGTGAAAACAGTCCTTAAAGTACAGCTGGTATATCATTTTGTTGTTACCAATCAACTGTACTAATCTAGTAGGTACAGGTGAAAACAGTCCTTAAAGTACAGCTGGTATATCATTTTGTTGTTACCAATCAACTGTACTAATCTAGTGGGTACAGGTGAAAAAAAGTCCTTAAAGTGCAGCTGGTATATCATTTTGTTGTTACCAATCAACTGTACTAATCTAGTAGGTACAGGTGAAAACAGTCCTTAAAGTACAGCTGGTGTATCATTTTGTTGTTATCAATCAACTGTACTAATCTAGTAGGTACAGGTGAAAACAGTCCTTAAAGTACAGCTGGTGTATCATTTTGTTGTTACCAATCAACTGTACTGATCTAGTAGGTACAGGTGAAAACAGTCCTTAAAGTAAAGCTGGTGTATCATTTTGTTGTTATCAATCAACTGTACTGATCTAGTAGGTACAGGTGAAAACAGTCCTTAAAGTACAGCTGGTGTATCATTTTGTTGTTACCAATCAACTGTACTAATCTCAAGGTACATGTGAAAACAGTCCTTAAAGTACAGCTGGTATATCATTTTGTTGTTATCAATCAACTGTACTAATCTAGTAGGTACAGGTGAAAACAGTCCTTAAAGTACAGCTGGTATATCATTTTGTTGTTATCAATCAACTGTACTAATCTAGTAGGTACAGGGAAAACAGTCCTTAAAGTACAGCTGGTATATAATATTGTTGTTACCAATCAACTGTACTAATCTAGTAGTTACAGGTGAAAACAGTCCTTAAAGTACAGCTGGTATATCATTTTGTTGTTACCAATCAACTGTACTAATCTAGTAGTTACAGGTGAAAACAGTCCTTAAAGTACAGCTGGTATATCATTTTGTTGTTACCAATCAACTGTACTAATCTAGTAGTTACAGGTGAAAACAGTCCTTAAAGTACAGCTGGTGTATCATTTTGTTGCTACCAATCAACTGTACTAATCTAGTAGGTACAGGTGAAACCGGTCCTTAAAGTACAGCTGGTATATCATTTTGTTGTTACCAATCAACTGTACTAATCTAGTAGGTATAGGTGAAACCGGTCCTTAAAGTACAGCTGGTATATCATTTAGTTGTTACCAATCAACTGTACTAATCTAGTAGGTATAGGTGAAAAGAAGTCCTTAAAGTACAGCTGGTATATCATTTTGTTGTTACCAATCAACTGTACTAATCTAGTAGGTACAGGTGAAAACAGTCCTTAAAGTACAGCTGGTGTATCATTTTGTTGTTACCAATCAACTGTACTAATCTCGAAGGTACATGTGAAAACAGTCCTTAAAGTACAGCTGGTATATCATTTTGTTGTTATCAATCAACTGTACTAATCTAGTAGGTACAGGTGAAAACAGTCCTTAAAGTACAGCTGGTGTATCATTTTGTTGTTATCAATCAACTGTACTAATCTAGTAGGTACAGGTGAAAACAGTCCTTAAAGTACAGCTGGTATATCATTTTGTTGTTACCAATCAACTGTACTAATCTAGTAGGTACAGGTGAAAAACAGTCCTTAAAGTACAGCTGGTGTATCATTTTGTTGTTACCAATCAACTGTACTAATCTCGAAGGTACATGTGAAAACAGTCCTTAAAGTACAGCTGGTATATCATTTTGTTGTTACCAATCAACTGTACTAATCTAGTAGGTACAGGTGAAAACAGTCCTTAAAGTACAGCTGGTATATCATTTTGTTGTTACCAATCAACTGTACTAATCTCGAAGGTACATGTGAAAACAGTCCTTAAAGTACAGCTGGTATATCATTTTGTTGTTATCAATCAACTGTACTAATCTAGTAGGTACAGGGGAAAACAGTCCTTAAAGTACAGCTGGTATATCATTTTGTTGTTACCAATCAACTGTACTAATCTAGTAGGTATAGGTGAAAAGAAGTCCTTAAAGTACAGCTGGTATATCATTTTGTTGTTACCAATCAACTGTACTAATCTAGTAGGTACAGGTGAAAACAGTCCTTAAAGTACAGCTGGTGTATCATTTTGTTGTTATCAATCAACTGTACTAATCTAGTAGGTACAGGTGAAAACAGTCCTTAAAGTACAGCTGGTATATCATTTTGTTGTTATCAATCAACTGTACTAATCTAGTAGGTACAGGGGAAAACAGTCCTTAAAGTACAGCTGGTATATAATATTGTTGTTACCAATCAACTGTACTAATCTAGTAGTTACAGGTGAAAACAGTCCTTAAAGTACAGCTGGTATATCATTTGTTGTTACCAATCAACTGTACTAATCTAGTAGTTACAGGTGAAAACAGTCCTTAAAGTACAGCTGGTATATCATTTTGTTGTTACCAATCAACTGTACTAATCTAGTAGTTACAGGTGAAAACAGTCCTTAAAGTACAGCTGGTATATCATTTTGTTGTTACCAATCAACTGTACTAATCTAGTAGTTACAGGTGAAAACAGTCCTTAAAGTACAGCTGGTGTATCATTTTGTTGTTACCAATCAACTGTACTAATCTAGTAGGTATAGGTGAAAAGAAGTCCTTAAAGTACAGCTGGTATATCATTTTGTTGTTACCAATCAACTGTACTAATCTAGTAGGTACAGGTGAAAACAGTCCTTAAAGTACAGCTGGTGTATCATTTTGTTGTTACCAATCAACTGTACTAATCTAGTAGGTACAGGTGAAAACAGTCCTTAAAGTACAGCTGGTATATAATATTGTTGTTACCAATCAACTGTACTAATCTAGTAGTTACAGGTGAAAACAGTCCTTAAAGTACAGCTGGTATATCATTTTGTTGTTACCAATCAACTGTACTAATCTAGTAGGTACAAGTGAAAACAGTCCTTAAAGTACAGCTGGTATATCATTTTGTTGTTACCAATCAACTGTACTAATCTAGTAGGTACAGGTGAAAACAGTCCTTAAAGTACAGCTGGTATATCATTTTGTTGTTACCAATCAACTGTACTAATCTAGTAGGTACAGGTGAAAACAGTCCTTAAAGTACAGCTGGTATATCATTTTGTTGTTACCAATCAACTGTACTAATCTAGTAGTTACAGGTGAAAACAGTCCTTAAAGTACAGCTGGTATATCACTTTGTTGTTACCAATCAACTGTACTAATCTAGTAGGTACAGGTGAAAACAGTCCTTAAAGTACAGCTGGTATATAATATTGTTGTTACCAATCAACTGTACTAATCTAGTAGGTACAGGTGAAAACAGTCCTTAAAGTACAGCTGGTATATCACTTTGTTGTTACCAATCAACTGTACTAATCTAGTAGGTACAGGTGAAAACAGTCCTTAAAGTACAGCTGGTATATCATTTTGTTGTTACCAATCAACTGTACTAATCTAGTGGGTACAGGTGAAAAAAAGTCCTTAAAGTGCAGCTGGTATATCATTTTGTTGTTACCAATCAACTGTACTAATCTAGTAGGTACAGGTGAAAACAGTCCTTAAAGTACAGCTGGTGTATCATTTTGTTGTTATCAATCAACTGTACTAATCTAGTAGGTACAGGTGAAAACAGTCCTTAAAGTACAGCTGGTATATCATTTTGTTGTTACCAATCAACTGTACTAATCTAGTAGGTACAGGTGAAAACAGTCCTTAAAGTACAGCTGGTATATCATTTTGTTGTGACCAATCAACTGTACTGATCTAGTAGGTACAGGTGAAAACAGTCCTTAAAGTACAGCTGGTGTATCATTTTGTTGTTATCAATCAACTGTACTAATCTAGTAGGTACAGGTGAAAACAGTCCTTAAAGTACAGCTGGTATATCATTTTGTTGTTACCAATCAACTGTACTAATCTAGTGGGTACAGGTGAAAAAAGTCCTTAAAGTGCAGCTGGTATATCATTTTGTTGTTACCAATCAACTGTACTAATCTAGTAGGTACAGGTGAAAACAGTCCTTAAAGTACAGCTGGTGTATCATTTTGTTGTTATCAATCAACTGTACTAATCTAGTAGGTACAGGTGAAAACAGTCCTTAAAGTACAGCTGGTGTATCATTTTGTTGTTACCAATCAACTGTACTGATCTAGTAGGTACAGGTGAAAACAGTCCTTAAAGTAAAGCTGGTGTATCATTTTGTTGTTATCAATCAACTGTACTGATCTAGTAGGTACAGGTGAAAACAGTCCTTAAAGTAGAGCTGGTGTATCATTTTGTTGTTACCAATCAACTGTACTGATCTAGTAGGTACAGGTGAAAACAGTCCTTAAAGTACAGCTGGTATATCATTTTGTTGTTACCAATCAACTGTACTAATCTAGTAGGTACAGGTGAAAACAGTCCTTAAAGTACAGCTGGTATATCATTTTGTTGTCACCAATCAACTGTACTGATCTAGTAGGTACAGGTGAAAACAGTCCTTAAAGTACAGCTGGTGTATCATTTTGTTGTTACCAATCAACTGTACTAATCTAGTAGGTACAGGTGAAAACAGTCCTTAAAGTACAGCTGGTGTATCATTTTGTTGTTACCAATCAACTGTACTAATCTAGTAGGTACAGGTGAAAACAGTCCTTAAAGTACAGCTGGTATATAATATTGTTGTTACCAATCAACTGTACTAATCTAGTAGTTACAGGTGAAAACAGTCCTTAAAGTACAGCTGGTATATCATTTTGTTGTTACCAATCAACTGTACTAATCTAGTAGGTACAGGTGAAAACAGTCCTTAAAGTACAGCTGGTATATCATTTTGTTGTTACCAATCAACTGTACTAATCTAGTAGGTACAGGTGAAAACAGTCCTTAAAGTACAGCTGGTATATCATTTTGTTGTTACCAATCAACTGTACTAATCTAGTGGGTACAGGTGAAAAAAAGTCCTTAAAGTGCAGCTGGTATATCATTTTGTTGTTACCAATCAACTGTACTAATCTAGTAGGTACAGGTGAAAACAGTCCTTAAAGTACAGCTGGTGTATCATTTTGTTGTTATCAATCAACTGTACTAATCTAGTAGGTACAGGTGAAAACAGTCCTTAAAGTACAGCTGGTGTATCATTTTGTTGTTACCAATCAACTGTACTGACCTAGTAGGTACAGGTGAAAACAGTCCTTAAAGTAAAGCTGGTGTATCATTTTGTTGTTATCAATCAACTGTACTGATCTAGTAGGTACAGGTGAAAACAGTCCTTAAAGTACAGCTGGTGTATCATTTTGTTGTTACCAATCAACTGTACTAATCTAGTAGGTACATGTGAAAACAGTCCTTAAAGTACAGCTGGTATATCATTTTGTTGTTATCAATCAACTGTACTAATCTAGTAGGTACAGGTGAAAACAGTCCTTAAAGTACAGCTGGTATATCATTTTGTTGTTACCAATCAACTGTACTAATCTCGAAGGTACATGTGAAAACAGTCCTTAAAGTACAGCTGGTATATCATTTTGTTGTTATCAATCAACTGTACTAATCTAGTAGGTACAGGGGAAAACAGTCCTTAAAGTACAGCTGGTATATCATTTTGTTGTTACCAATCAACTGTACTAATCTAGTAGGTATAGGTGAAAAGAAGTCCTTAAAGTACAGCTGGTATATCATTTTGTTGTTACCAATCAACTGTACTAATCTAGTAGGTACAGGTGAAAACAGTCCTTAAAGTACAGCTGGTGTATCATTTTGTTGTTATCAATCAACTGTACTAATCTAGTAGGTACAGGTGAAAACA
The DNA here is from genome assembly GCF_004210375.1 of Tachypleus tridentatus. Taxonomy (NCBI): domain Eukaryota; kingdom Metazoa; phylum Arthropoda; class Merostomata; order Xiphosura; family Limulidae; genus Tachypleus; species Tachypleus tridentatus. The sequence goes on along the minus strand of NC_134826.1, from coordinate 311,220 downwards.
GTCCTTAAAGTACAGCTGGTATATCATTTTGTTGTTATCAATCAACTGTACTAATCTAGTAGGTACAGGTGAAAACAGTCCTTAAAGTACAGCTGGTATATAATATTGTTGTTACCAATCAACTGTACTAATCTAGTAGTTACAGGTGAAAACAGTCCTTAAAGTACAGCTGGTATATCATTTTGTTGTTACCAATCAACTGTACTAATCTAGTAGTTACAGGTGAAAACAGTCCTTAAAGTACAGCTGGTATATCATTTTGTTGTTACCAATCAACTGTACTAATCTAGTAGTTACAGGTGAAAACAGTCCTTAAAGTACAGCTGGTATATCATTTTGTTGTTACCAATCAACTGTACTAATCTAGTAGTTACAGGTGAAAACAGTCCTTAAAGTACAGCTGGTGTATCATTTTGTTGTTACCAATCAACTGTACTAATCTAGTAGGTATAGGTGAAAAGAGTCCTTAAAGTACAGCTGGTATATCATTTTGTTGTTACCAATCAACTGTACTAATCTAGTAGGTACAGGTGAAAACAGTCCTTAAAGTACAGCTGGTGTATCATTTTGTTGTTACCAATCAACTGTACTAATCTAGTAGGTACAGGTGAAAACAGTCCTTAAAGTACAGCTGGTATATAATATTGTTGTTACCAATCAACTGTACTAATCTAGTAGTTACAGGTGAAAACAGTCCTTAAAGTACAGCTGGTATATCATTTTGTTGTTACCAATCAACTGTACTAATCTAGTAGGTACAAGTGAAAACAGTCCTTAAAGTACAGCTGGTATATCATTTTGTTGTTACCAATCAACTGTACTAATCTAGTAGGTACAGGTGAAAACAGTCCTTAAAGTACAGCTGGTATATCATTTTGTTGTTACCAATCAACTGTACTAATCTAGTAGGTACAGGTGAAAACAGTCCTTAAAGTACAGCTGGTATATCATTTTGTTGTTACCAATCAACTGTACTAATCTAGTAGGTACAGGTGAAAACAGTCCTTAAAGTACAGCTGGTATATCATTTTGTTGTTACCAATCAACTGTACTAATCTAGTAGTTACAGGTGAAAACAGTCCTTAAAGTACAGCTGGTATATCACTTTGTTGTTACCAATCAACTGTACTAATCTAGTGGGTACAGGTGAAAACAGTCCTTAAAGTACAGCTGGTATATAATATTGTTGTTACCAATCAACTGTACTAATCTAGTAGGTACAGGTGAAAACAGTCCTTAAAGTACAGCTGGTATATCACTTTGTTGTTACCAATCAACTGTACTAATCTAGTAGGTACAGGTGAAAACAGTCCTTAAAGTACAGCTGGTATATCATTTTGTTGTTACCAATCAACTGTACTAATCTAGTGGGTACAGGTGAAAAAAAGTCCTTAAAGTGCAGCTGGTATATCATTTTGTTGTTACCAATCAACTGTACTAATCTAGTAGGTACAGGTGAAAACAGTCCTTAAAGTACAGCTGGTGTATCATTTTGTTGTTATCAATCAACTGTACTAATCTAGTAGGTACAGGTGAAAACAGTCCTTAAAGTACAGCTGGTATATCATTTTGTTGTTACCAATCAACTGTACTAATCTAGTAGGTACAGGTGAAAACAGTCCTTAAAGTACAGCTGGTATATCATTTTGTTGTTACCAATCAACTGTACTGATCTAGTAGGTACAGGTGAAAACAGTCCTTAAAGTACAGCTGGTGTATCATTTTGTTGTTATCAATCAACTGTACTAATCTAGTAGGTACAGGTGAAAACAGTCCTTAAAGTACAGCTGGTATATCATTTTGTTGTTACCAATCAACTGTACTAATCTAGTGGGTACAGGTGAAAAAAGTCCTTAAAGTGCAGCTGGTATATCATTTTGTTGTTACCAATCAACTGTACTAATCTAGTAGGTACAGGTGAAAACAGTCCTTAAAGTACAGCTGGTGTATCATTTTGTTGTTATCAATCAACTGTACTAATCTAGTAGGTACAGGTGAAAACAGTCCTTAAAGTACAGCTGGTGTATCATTTTGTTGTTACCAATCAACTGTACTGATCTAGTAGGTACAGGTGAAAACAGTCCTTAAAGTAAAGCTGGTGTATCATTTTGTTGTTATCAATCAACTGTACTGATCTAGTAGGTACAGGTGAAAACAGTCCTTAAAGTAGAGCTGGTGTATCATTTTGTTGTTACCAATCAACTGTACTGATCTAGTAGGTACAGGTGAAAACAGTCCTTAAAGTACAGCTGGTATATCATTTTGTTGTTACCAATCAACTGTACTAATCTAGTAGGTACAGGTGAAAACAGTCCTTAAAGTACAGCTGGTATATCATTTTGTTGTCACCAATCAACTGTACTGATCTAGTAGGTACAGGTGAAAACAGTCCTTAAAGTACAGCTGGTGTATCATTTTGTTGTTACCAATCAACTGTACTAATCTAGTAGGTACAGGTGAAAACAGTCCTTAAAGTACAGCTGGTGTATCATTTTGTTGTTACCAATCAACTGTACTAATCTAGTAGGTACAGGTGAAAACAGTCCTTAAAGTACAGCTGGTATATAATATTGTTGTTACCAATCAACTGTACTAATCTAGTAGTTACAGGTGAAAACAGTCCTTAAAGTACAGCTGGTATATCATTTTGTTGTTACCAATCAACTGTACTAATCTAGTAGGTACAGGTGAAAACAGTCCTTAAAGTACAGCTGGTATATCATTTTGTTGTTACCAATCAACTGTACTAATCTAGTAGGTACAGGTGAAAACAGTCCTTAAAGTACAGCTGGTATATCATTTTGTTGTTACCAATCAACTGTACTAATCTAGTGGGTACAGGTGAAAAAAAGTCCTTAAAGTGCAGCTGGTATATCATTTTGTTGTTACCAATCAACTGTACTAATCTAGTAGGTACAGGTGAAAACAGTCCTTAAAGTACAGCTGGTGTATCATTTTGTTGTTATCAATCAACTGTACTAATCTAGTAGGTACAGGTGAAAACAGTCCTTAAAGTACAGCTGGTGTATCATTTTGTTGTTACCAATCAACTGTACTGACCTAGTAGGTACAGGTGAAAACAGTCCTTAAAGTAAAGCTGGTGTATCATTTTGTTGTTATCAATCAACTGTACTGATCTAGTAGGTACAGGTGAAAACAGTCCTTAAAGTACAGCTGGTGTATCATTTTGTTGTTACCAATCAACTGTACTAATCTCGAAGGTACATGTGAAAACAGTCCTTAAAGTACAGCTGGTATATCATTTTGTTGTTATCAATCAACTGTACTAATCTAGTAGGTACAGGTGAAAACAGTCCTTAAAGTACAGCTGGTATATCATTTTGTTGTTATCAATCAACTGTACTAATCTAGTAGGTACAGGGGAAAACAGTCCTTAAAGTACAGCTGGTATATAATATTGTTGTTACCAATCAACTGTACTAATCTAGTAGTTACAGGTGAAAACAGTCCTTAAAGTACAGCTGGTATATCATTTTGTTGTTACCAATCAACTGTACTAATCTAGTAGTTACAGGTGAAAACAGTCCTTAAAGTACAGCTGGTATATCATTTTGTTGTTACCAATCAACTGTACTAATCTAGTAGTTACAGGTGAAAACAGTCCTTAAAGTACAGCTGGTATATCATTTTGTTGTTACCAATCAACTGTACTAATCTAGTAGGTATAGGTGAAACCGGTCCTTAAAGTACAGCTGGTATATCATTTAGTTGTTACCAATCAACTGTACTAATCTAGTAGGTATAGGTGAAAAGAAGTCCTTAAAGTACAGCTGGTATATCATTTTGTTGTTACCAATCAACTGTACTAATCTAGTAGGTACAGGTGAAAACAGTCCTTAAAGTACAGCTGGTGTATCATTTTGTTGTTACCAATCAACTGTACTAATCTCGAAGGTACATGTGAAAACAGTCCTTAAAGTACAGCTGGTATATCATTTTGTTGTTATCAATCAACTGTACTAATCTAGTAGGTACAGGTGAAAACAGTCCTTAAAGTACAGCTGGTGTATCATTTTGTTGTTATCAATCAACTGTACTAATCTAGTAGGTACAGGTGAAAACAGTCCTTAAAGTACAGCTGGTATATCATTTTGTTGTTACCAATCAACTGTACTAATCTAGTAGGTACAGGTGAAAACAGTCCTTAAAGTACAGCTGGTGTATCATTTTGTTGTTACCAATCAACTGTACTAATCTCGAAGGTACATGTGAAAACAGTCCTTAAAGTACAGCTGGTATATCATTTTGTTGTTACCAATCAACTGTACTAATCTAGTAGGTACAGGTGAAAACAGTCCTTAAAGTACAGCTGGTATATCATTTTGTTGTTACCAATCAACTGTACTAATCTCGAAGGTACATGTGAAAACAGTCCTTAAAGTACAGCTGGTATATCATTTTGTTGTTATCAATCAACTGTACTAATCTAGTAGGTACAGGGAAAACAGTCCTTAAAGTACAGCTGGTATATCATTTTGTTGTTACCAATCAACTGTACTAATCTAGTAGGTATAGGTGAAAAGAAGTCCTTAAAGTACAGCTGGTATATCATTTTGTTGTTACCAATCAACTGTACTAATCTAGTAGGTACAGGTGAAAACAGTCCTTAAAGTACAGCTGGTGTATCATTTGTTGTTATCAATCAACTGTACTAATCTAGTAGGTACAGGTGAAAACAGTCCTTAAAGTACAGCTGGTATATCATTTTGTTGTTATCAATCAACTGTACTAATCTAGTAGGTACAGGGGAAAACAGTCCTTAAAGTACAGCTGGTATATAATATTGTTGTTACCAATCAACTGTACTAATCTAGTAGTTACAGGTGAAAACAGTCCTTAAAGTACAGCTGGTATATCATTTTGTTGTTACCAATCAACTGTACTAATCTAGTAGTTACAGGTGAAAACAGTCCTTAAAGTACAGCTGGTATATCATTTTGTTGTTACCAATCAACTGTACTAATCTAGTAGTTACAGGTGAAAACAGTCCTTAAAGTACAGCTGGTATATCATTTTGTTGTTACCAATCAACTGTACTAATCTAGTAGTTACAGGTGAAAACAGTCCTTAAAGTACAGCTGGTGTATCATTTTGTTGTTACCAATCAACTGTACTAATCTAGTAGGTATAGGTGAAAAGAAGTCCTTAAAGTACAGCTGGTATATCATTTTGTTGTTACCAATCAACTGTACTAATCTAGTAGGTACAGGTGAAAACAGTCCTTAAAGTACAGCTGGTGTATCATTTTGTTGTTACCAATCAACTGTACTAATCTAGTAGGTACAGGTGAAAACAGTCCTTAAAGTACAGCTGGTATATAATATTGTTGTTACCAATCAACTGTACTAATCTAGTAGTTACAGGTGAAAACAGTCCTTAAAGTACAGCTGGTATATCATTTTGTTGTTACCAATCAACTGTACTAATCTAGTAGGTACAGGTGAAAACAGTCCTTAAAGTACAGCTGGTATATCATTTTGTTGTTACCAATCAACTGTACTAATCTAGTAGGTACAGGTGAAAACAGTCCTTAAAGTACAGCTGGTATATCATTTTGTTGTTACCAATCAACTGTACTAATCTAGTAGGTACAGGTGAAAACAGTCCTTAAAGTACAGCTGGTATATCATTTTGTTGTTACCAATCAACTGTACTAATCTAGTAGGTACAGGTGAAAACAGTCCTTAAAGTACAGCTGGTATATCATTTTGTTGTTACCAATCAACTGTACTAATCTAGTAGTTACAGGTGAAAACAGTCCTTAAAGTACAGCTGGTATATCACTTTGTTGTTACCAATCAACTGTACTAATCTAGTAGGTACAGGTGAAAACAGTCCTTAAAGTACAGCTGGTATATAATATTGTTGTTACCAATCAACTGTACTAATCTAGTAGGTACAGGTGAAAACAGTCCTTAAAGTACAGCTGGTATATCACTTTGTTGTTACCAATCAACTGTACTAATCTAGTAGGTACAGGTGAAAACAGTCCTTAAAGTACAGCTGGTATATCATTTTGTTGTTACCAATCAACTGTACTAATCTAGTGGGTACAGGTGAAAAAAAGTCCTTAAAGTGCAGCTGGTATATCATTTTGTTGTTACCAATCAACTGTACTAATCTAGTAGGTACAGGTGAAAACAGTCCTTAAAGTACAGCTGGTGTATCATTTTGTTGTTATCAATCAACTGTACTAATCTAGTAGGTACAGGTGAAAACAGTCCTTAAAGTACAGCTGGTATATCATTTTGTTGTTACCAATCAACTGTACTAATCTAGTAGGTACAGGTGAAAACAGTCCTTAAAGTACAGCTGGTATATCATTTTGTTGTGACCAATCAACTGTACTGATCTAGTAGGTACAAGTGAAAACAGTCCTTAAAGTACAGCTGGTGTATCATTTTGTTGTTATCAATCAACTGTACTAATCTAGTAGGTACAGGTGAAAACAGTCCTTAAAGTACAGCTGGTATATCATTTTGTTGTTACCAATCAACTGTACTAATCTAGTGGGTACAGGTGAAAAAAAGTCCTTAAAGTGCAGCTGGTATATCATTTTGTTGTTACCAATCAACTGTACTAATCTAGTAGGTACAGGTGAAAACAGTCCTTAAAGTACAGCTGGTGTATCATTTTGTTGTTATCAATCAACTGTACTAATCTAGTAGGTACAGGTGAAAACAGTCCTTAAAGTACAGCTGGTGTATCATTTTGTTGTTACCAATCAACTGTACTGATCTAGTAGGTACAGGTGAAAACAGTCCTTAAAGTAAAGCTGGTGTATCATTTTGTTGTTATCAATCAACTGTACTGATCTAGTAGGTACAGGTGAAAACAGTCCTTAAAGTAGAGCTGGTGTATCATTTTGTTGTTACCAATCAACTGTACTGATCTAGTAGGTACAGGTGAAAACAGTCCTTAAAGTACAGCTGGTATATCATTTTGTTGTTACCAATCAACTGTACTAATCTAGTAGGTACAGGTGAAAACAGTCCTTAAAGTACAGCTGGTATATCATTTTGTTGTCACCAATCAACTGTACTGATCTAGTAGGTACAGGTGAAAACAGTCCTTAAAGTACAGCTGGTGTATCATTTTGTTGTTATCAATCAACTGTACTAATCTAGTAGGTACAGGTGAAAACAGTCCTTAAAGTACAGCTGGTGTATCATTTTGTTGTTATCAATCAACTGTACTAATCTAGTAGGTACAGGTGAAAACAGTCCTTAAAGTACAGCTGTATATCATTTTGTTGTTACCAATCAACTGTACTAATCTAGTGGGTACAGGTGAAAAAAAGTCCTTAAAGTGCAGCTGGTATATCATTTTGTTGTTACCAATCAACTGTACTAATCTAGTAGGTACAGGTGAAAACAGTCCTTAAAGTACAGCTGGTGTATCATTTTGTTGTTATCAATCAACTGTACTAATCTAGTAGGTACAGGTGAAAACAGTCCTTAAAGTACAGCTGGTGTATCATTTTGTTGTTACCAATCAACTGTACTGATCTAGTAGGTACAGGTGAAAACAGTCCTTAAAGTAAAGCTGGTGTATCATTTTGTTGTTATCAATCAACTGTACTGATCTAGTAGGTACAGGTGAAAACAGTCCTTAAAGTAGAGCTGGTGTATCATTTTGTTGTTACCAATCAACTGTACTGATCTAGTAGGTACATGTGAAAACAGTCCTTAAAGTACAGCTGGTGTATCATTTTGTTGTTATCAATCAACTGTACTAATCTAGTAGGTACAGGTGAAAACAGTCCTTAAAGTACAGCTGGTATATCATTTTGTTGTTACCAATCAACTGTACTAATCTAGTAGGTACATGTGAAAACAGTCCTTAAAGTACAGCTGGTATATCATTTGCCATCATTTTACAGACTGGCAAAACTTACAATATGCATGTACTCTACGAAAAAGGTAGAAATTAAAAATATGTAATTTGTTTGAATAAATTCATGAACTCAGAAAACAAACATTACAAGTTATTCAGACAAGATGTATAACGTACAAAGATATACAACCAGAGGAAAAACTAAACACTCAGCTCATGGAATGTCTCAAATTGATGGAATTTTTAAAATTTGACAGTGACAACACTGCACACAAGTGACATCAATATTGTAGACACTTGACAGTGACATCACTATGGTACACACATTTCTTGTGTTAGTAAAACATCAATCAACATGTTTCTAAATTACCAGGTTAACTTATTTAAAAAAGCACCATACTTGGCACCACTGAAGTGTAAATTACCTTCTTCAACAACTAATGTAAAGATAAAGCTAATTCTTAGTATAATATTATGTAATCAAATGTAGTTTTTTAAATGCAAGCCAAAAACAGAGGTTGAGAGTTAAAACAGATTAATTTATAATCACACTATTCAAACTCAACTTTGAAAAACAATACTTTAGCATTGTTTCATAACTAAATGCAAAGATATGACTATTATTGTTTGGTTTAATAACTCCACTGGATCTATCACTTTGAAATAATGAAGACAGAATGTATGTTTAGAGAATGACATACTTATCAGACACTGAAAATTTTGTTCATATATAAAACCTTATCAGAAACAGAATGTACATTATTTCAGACATCCTTTATTAACATTCAACTTTATATGAAACATAAAAATACTTACAGCATATTTAGTACAATCTCACCTTGTAATAATCCCTGTAATAATTGATCTATTTCATCTGGTATTGTAAATTCTCCTTTACCTATATTTTCAAATAACTTGTATATGTTATCTCCTTCAAATGGATACTTTCCTGTTGTGATATTAAATCTGAAAAGATAAAATGTAAGTAAACAAACATATATGACTAACATGTTTACCTTAACTTTCACATTACGTTCAGTACTTTGGAGTAGCAATGCACAAAGGTTTACATAATTCTTATGTCCTCTCACTGTTTAGCTTTATCCTGAGGAAGATCTCTTTTTTACCAGTCTAATCATTGGTATGAATTCTACTTTACTTACACTAGTCTTTATATCCTTTTTTACCAGTCTAATCATTGGTATGAATTCTACTTTACTTACACTAGTCTTTATATCCTTTTTTACCAGTCTAATCATTGGTATGAATTCTACTTTACTTACACCAGTCTTTATATCTTTTTTTACCAGTCTAATCATCGGTATGAATTCTACTTTACTTACACTAGTCTTTATATCCTTTTTTACCAGTCTAATCATTGGTATGAATTCTACTTTACTTACACTAGTCTTTATATCTTTTTTTACCAGTCTAATCATTGGTACGAATTCTACTTTACTTACACCAGTCTTTATATCTTTTTTTACCAGTCTATTCAATGGTATGAATCCTACTTTACTTACACCAGTCTTTATATCTTTTTTTACCAGTCTAATCATTGGTATGAATTCTACTTTACTTACACTAGTCTTTATATCCTTTTTTACCAGTCTAATCATTGGTATGAACTCTACTTTACTTACACTAGTCTTTATATCTTTTTTTACCAGTCTAATCATTGGTATGAATTCTACTTTACTTACACTAGTCTTTATATCTTTTTTTACAAGTCTATTCAATGGTACGAATTCTACTTTACTTACACTAGTCTTTCTTTTTTTACCAGTCTAATCATTGGTATGAATTCTATTTTACTTACACTAGTCTTTATATCTTTTTTTACCAGTCTAATCATTGGTATGAATTCTACTTTACTTACACCAGTCTTTATATCTTTTTTTACCAGTCTAATCATTGGTATGAATCCTACTTTACTTACACCAGTCTTTATATCTTTTTTTACAAGTCTATTCAATGGTACGAATTCTACTTTACTTACACCAGTCTTTATATCTTTTTTTACCAGTCTAATCATTGGTATGAATTCTACTTTACTTACACTAGTCTTTATATCCTTTTTTACCAGTCTAATCATTGGTATGAACTCTACTTTACTTACACTAGTCTTTATATCTTTTTTTTACCAGTCTAATCATTGGTATGAATTCTACTTTACTTACACTAGTCTTTATATCTTTTTTACAAGTCTATTCAATGGTACGAATTCTACTTTACTTACACTAGTCTTTCTTTTTTTACCAGTCTAATCATTGGTATGAATTCTATTTTACTTACACTAGTCTTTATATCTTTTTTTACCAGTCTAATCATTGGTATGAATTCTACTTTACTTACACCAGTCTTTATATCTTTTTTTACAAGTCTATTCAATGGTACGAATTCTACTTTACTTACACCAGTCTTTATATCTTTTTTTACCAATCTAATCATTGGTATGAATCCTACTTTACTTACACCAGTCTTTATATCTTTTTTTACAAGTCTATTCAATGGTACGAATTCTACTTTACTTACACCAGTCTTTATATCTTTTTTTACCAATCTAATCATTGGTATGAATTCTACTTTACTTACACTAGTCTTTATATCTTTTTTTACCAGTCTAATCATTGGTATGAATTCTACTTTACTTACACTAGTCTTTATATCTTTTTTTACCAGTCTAATCATTGGTATGAATTCTACTTTACTTACACTAGTCTTTATACCCTCACAATATTACTCATAACAAGTTTAGTTTTTGGACTCTCTCTACCTACATCACCATGTCCAAAATGGACATAAACCCCTCGTTAAACTCAAACACAGGAGAGAAGTAGTGACAGAAGAGGTACATTTTTTTTATAAGAAACTGTACACATCCAAAACACTTTAGCTAACACACTACATGGGCAAGGATCTATATAGAAAAACACAGGTGTGCAAAACTGAGATATAACAAAGCACATTAGTGAGAGTGTGTGCTTTTGGAACAGGTACATTTTTTTACCAGAGTAAAAGCCAACTGACTACAGTCAATATTGTTCATTATTACAGGATTTGTCCAGGTGATGTTCCACATCTCATCATTAGAAAGAGAAGGCTATGGAGACAAAGAACCAAATCCATGATGTAGTAGCCAAAGCATGTGGTTCACAGTATGATATACTTTTATAACAGAAATATGACATTAAGGGAAGTCAAACTGAACGTTACAGAAAGTTGCATGACACACCATCAAAATTATGGAGAGAAGGCAAGCAACACCAAAGCCAACAAAACCCACACTCCAACCTGAAGGAGCACAAAATGTAAGAAACCACACTCTGAATTACGTGCCCAGGTAACCAACCTGAGAGTTAAAGAATGTTACATGCAAGCCACCAAACTAACAAACCAAACTAGAAATTACAAGGTCAATTCAAAACTCACTCAACCTGAAGAAACACAGATCCTCCAGTCTGGAATTACAAACCAAAATCCTAACTTTATTATCCTTAAAAACAGGTGCAGCACCTCCTGCCCCTGGGATAATGAGGAGAATGTGGAACAATCGAAGTCGAGGATCCTCAACTCTTGGAGGTGACACCCTGCATACAAAATTAGAAGAAGTCAAGGACCCTCGATTCTTTGAGGTGACACCCTACATACAAAATTAGAAGAAGTCAAGGACCCTCGACTCTTGGAGGTGACACCCTGCATACAAAATTAAAAGTCAAGAACCCTCGACTCTTGGAGGTGACACCCTGCATACAAAATTAGAAGTCAAGGACCCTCAATTCTTTGAGGTGACACCCTACATACAAAATTAAAAGTCAAGGACCCTCAACTCTTGGAGGTGACACCCTGCATACAAAATTAGAAGAAGTCAAGGACCCTCGACTCTTGGAGGTGACACCCTGCATACAAAATTAGAAGAAGTCAAGGACCCTCGACTCTTGGAGGTGACACCCTGCATACAAAATTAGAAGAAGTCAAGGACCCTCGACTCTTGGAGGTGACACCCTGCATACAAAATTAAAAGAAGTCAAGGACCCTCGACTTTTGGAGGTGACACCCTGCATACAAAATTAAAAGAAGTCAAGGACCCTCGACTTTTGGAGGTGACACCCTGCATACAAAATTAAAAGAAGTCAAGGACCCTCGACTTTGGAGGTGACACCCTGCATACATAATTAAAAGAAGTCAAGGACCCTCGACTCTTGGAGGTGACACCCTGCATACAAAATTAAAAGAAGTCAAGGACCCTCGACTCTTGGAGGTGACACCCTGCATACAAAATTAAAAGAAGTCAAGGACCCTCGACTCTTGGAGGTGACACCCTGCATACAAAATTAAAAGAAGTCAAGGACCCTCGACTTTTGGAGGTGACACCCTGCATACATAATTAAAAGAAGTCAAGGACCCTCGACTCTTGGAGTTGACACCCTGCATACAAAATTAAAAGTGAAGGACCCTCGACTCTTGGAGGTGACACGCTGCATACATAATTAAAAGAAGTCAAGGACCCTCGACTCTTGGAGGTGACACCCTGCATACAAAATTAAAAGTGAAGGACCCTCGACTCTTGGAGGTGACACCCTGCATACAAAATTAAAAGAAGTCAAGGACCCTCGACTCTTGGAGGTGACACCCTGCATACAAAATTAAAAGAAGTCAAGGACCCTCGACTTTTGGAGGTGACATCCTGCATACAAAATTAGAAGTAGTCAAGGACCCTTGCCATGATCATGAAAAGTAAAAGAATGACCAAAAAAAGAAGGGCCACTTTCACACAAATAAACAACAAAGTATCATCTCTAAACTGGAATTAAAAGGAGGCTCTCACATAGGCTGGTCCAGCTCCTTACCAGATATCTGGAAAACCATCTGGGGTTAAGAATTGAGGGTAATCAGCTTTACCCACTTTTCTCAAGTATAATAGAGTACAAGCATCACTCAAGAGGAGTATACCTCTGTCTGCCACTTCAGCAACTAGTAAAGACTCCCTAGTTTCACTAGAAGAGAGGAGGGGAACTAACAATGGGAAGACCTGTAGAACAATACTTCAGAGACAGTGCAATAAGTGAACCATGTTCCCTGCTTATAGTAGTAAATCAACTCCAATTTCTTTAATATAAGAGTTAGCAGTGATGAAAAAAGGCCCTATATATTTTACTGATAATAGTCCATCAGTGGCAATCCAGTATAGTATATATCTGACACAGAAATGTTCCCCACCCAGAAAGTGCCAAGGTGGGTCATTTGGAACACCCAATCTCATCAAAAGTGCAGATTTATAGAAAAATACCTGACCAGGAATCTCCCATCACTGAGTTGGATCCAAATAAGGAGGTCCCTGAGAAGCACAAAACAAATAAAATACTCATCTCTGTCCAAATTAAACTGGACTTAGTGAAGAGTCAAGGAGGATGAGAAATTCATCCAAGCAGGAGAGTGATAAATCATGTAAATAGTTCCATAAAGGTGTGGTCCAAGTACAAGCCTGTACAATGTCCTCCAGTGGACCAGAAAAACTGAGTTGCCAAGGACATTGATATATGTCAAACTTCAGTAGATGAAACTTGAAGAAGTATACACTCCTTCAGTGATGGACCAAAGATATCAGAACCAACATGTCATAATGACAGGGAATAAGTCATGTGATACACAAGAATCCCAACAGGAAAAACTGGTGATGAGAGACCCAAAATGCTTCAGTATGCCTGTGTAACCTGTGAGAACTGAAACAAGACATAAGATGATCTGGATCCAACTATTGTATAAATGGAAAATGGAGCGACAATAAATAAAAGTGAATGCCTTATCTCTTTTCCTAGCTACTACATTTTTTAGGTAGAAAAAGCTTGTCTGGATACAAAAAACCTTGTTCAAATGGTGCAGTGTTCTGTGTACATGACCCCAAAGGTGTACATGACAATGCATGAAGAACCACTATTAAGAACTTGGAAAAGGTAACATGAGCAGATAACCCAGAATTATTTCAGTAGTAATGAGAAAACTGGGGACTCAAAACGCATTTTCTTCTCTAAACTAAAAGCAGCTGACAACACAATTACATATAAGGCAACAGACAACAGAGTGAAACAATCATGCCAAAAATTTCCGTGTGGCACAGTGGGATGTATAGAATCAAACCCACATGTGAAAGACCACTGACAAAAAATAAATCACAGCCTTTGGTAAGTTTCCAAAGAAAAATGACAGATAAAATGTGTTAATAAGGTAACCACTCAAGATGTCAATTCCAATGATTTGGATTGGACTGCATAAACAACAGGTGTGAAGTTGAAGAATATTGACCAACAGAGGACAAATGTATCATGTCAACATCAGTCAGAGTTTTGGTCAGGGAAGAGATTGACTATCCTAAAGAAAACAGAGAAGAGGAAACAAGGGCTCACACAGCAAATATGGTACCACTAGAAGAACTTGATAGGACTGAGTGAATTGGGGCCAAAACCTTGGAGAGCAGATGAACTGAGAGAAATGTATACAGATGAACACCAGTCCAATCTTGGCTAACAGCATCTTCTTGCACTGCCAAAGGGGGGAGGTACTGGTGGCTGGGCAGATGGAAGCCAAGCATTCCAGTATATGATAAAAGCATCAATCTGTGATGTCCTTAGGTAGATTCAATGAAAAACTTGAATATGGTGCATCCATTCCATAGGAAGAGCTCTGCAGAGGAGAGAATTGGTTAGCCACTAGAGTAATTATCTCTGGAACATGACAAGCAAGGAGAACAATCTAATGGTTGTGTACTTAAGAAAGAAAATCTACTGGTCAAAAATAAAGAGACCTGGAGTGCCACCTTGCTTTGAAATGTATAAGACTACTGTGAAATTGTCCAAATGGAACAATACCACCTACCCTCTCAACAATGAAACCCTATTGAACTGTTTAAAAGTTGTAAGAAATTGATGAGAGAAGCTTCATCTACTATCAAAGGTTCCTTTAATACCATATTTTCAAATCAAGCACCCCACCCCATAACAAGAAGCATCTGTGAATAGATGTAACCCCAACCATGAAAGCAGTAGAAGTATACCTACTATTATGTTATTTCTGTCCAATCACCAGCCAAGAATGAGGAAACTGAAATCTGACAATGTAGCACATCTGTTTGAAAGTTCCACTGGTCCTGAAATGACCAGTGAATGCCCCCCACCCCATGTGACCCTGTATGTGAAGAACAACCTTCCAGCTCATATTAAAAGTGTGGAAGTATGAATAAACTTCTCCTTTGCTTTCATAAGAAACCCGGCCATCACAGCTTCTGCTACCACAGGTTGAAAGCACAGTTCTGCCAAATGGTAAGAGAAGAAGCCAGATGTAATTACCCGAGTGTGAATGCTAAGTGAAAATGGCATGCGAAAGATTCTGGCAAAACAACAAAACACATGGCCAAATGTTAAAACATAAAACTGTAAAACCTGGTTGTAGTGCACAAGACTGAGATAAAACTTTGAAGACATTGGCTGGGATATGAATGTACACCTCTGTGACAAAAACCACCATAGGAAAAGAATAACTCCACTGCAAACTGAGGAAGCTGGAGGAAGCAAACGGACAAGCAAAATTAATGGCTGGCTGCCAATCACCTTTTTCATTTTAGTACTACAAACAGCCAGGAATAAACAATGCTAAGATAGGAGGTAACTCACTCTATGGTCTCCTGGTGCAGAAGATTGTAGATGGCTTGTGTTCAATGGTTGGATGTAATATGGTCCATGGAGAGTAGCGAGCCAATCAGCATCAAAGGCAATGGAGAAGGAGACATGAAATGAATGACCAATCCACCCAAAAGAATTTGAATGATAAAACAATTTGTGATGAATGTCTCCTATACTGACACAAATCCTCTGTGATAAGACCCCACAGGACCTGCCTCCATAAGGTAGGAACCAATGCAAAAATCTGACTCCATCATGCAGGATGATCCTCACTAATAAGGTCAGAATCACTTGAGTTCCAATGGATCATGTCACCAAAGCAGGATGCCTGGAAATGCATATAGGAGATGCTGTAAACCAGTAATAAACAACCCTAAGATTGGAGGTAACTCACTCTATGGTCTTCCAAAACAGGAAGGAAAACTCTCTCCAAAAGATCCCATCAACAAAACAACCAGGACATGAAGGAGAGAAACAAATAACCAAACTAAAATGAAAACCAGTAAGTGACTAAGATTCGCTGAAGTTTGAACAAGAGAATTAATATAGGCCTCAAACACAGATGTAAAACTGTCGTAAGTGACAGACAAATATAAGGATGCTAAAGCAGTGGAAAGCCAAAGCATGCTAATCCAAGGAATAGAAAGCACGGCAACATCCTCTTTTAACTGATGTGAAAACCCTCTAGCATGCACAGCAATGTTTGCCAAAAATAGAAGGACCAGGTAATCAGATGAACTAGTTTCTTCGTATGAGGAAGATGACGAGTCATCATCCACAGAAACACTCAAAACATGAAAAATGTGGCGTACAAATTGTCCGAGTACAAGAAGGTTCTGGAAAAATATCCTAAGTTCTCACCAGTCTGCCTTTGACCTCCTACAAGTCAACTACAGGAGAACAAACATCAGAAATCATGCAAGACTGTATCTCTACATACAAGAAACTGTTTGCCCTCCACATAAGAAAGTAAAACTAAATTCAACTGAAACATTGATACTCAAATGGAGTAGAAGTTGTGGAATGTTATACAAACAGCTCTTCACACATTCAAAAAATATTAATTAATGTGCTTTTAGGAGTTACAGAAGTGGTACTGTAGCTTGATAAGAAATAACACCATCACACAGATGTCAAACCACTTGCACATAAACACACTTCCCACAATAGTGTATGAAGACTTCTATGCAAGGAATTAGTCCAGGATAACTGCACATCCAAATATATAAAAGAAAAATATCTTGCTTTCTGCATTTTATTTCCTGTTAAGGTAAACAATATAATCAAAGTGTAAATAACATTAGAAATAACAAACATTTGTCAAGTCTACCAAAATACTAAATACTATATTAAATATTAAATACTAAAAAACAAATAACCCAATCAGTTTGTCACCATCAGTAAACAACCAAAAAAATTGTTTTTATTTTGTTCTTAATCACATTTAAATACATCATTCCTCTATGGTTGCTCATAGATTTTTAAATATTTGGGTTTTGTATTACATACATGTTACAAGTGATGTAATTTAGCATCTACAAAACATGTAGTTCATAATTACTTACAGAGTTACACCTGAGGACCAAACATCCACTTTAAATCCTGAGAAACACTCCAGACCATTGGCTATTTCTGGAGGTTGAAATGCTGGTGAACCTTGGCTAGTATGGCACGTATCATCTTTGGCAAACCTATCTAAAGCCTAAGATAATAAAAGATCAGAGTACTTAAAAATCGAATCATATGACAAAGAAAAACATCTTAAAACAAATTCCAAAAATTACGCACCATAGATTAGCTTTTACACTTTCAAACCCTGACATCTTGAACACTTACTTGTGTTATACCTCTCATACAATGTAGCCTTGCCTACTTTTCTCTTCCAAAGTCAAACACCAACGCCTCGTCCTTTTACATCTCGTTATCTGTTACATGGTAAAACAAAACACTGACACCTCATCCTTTTACATCTCGTTATCTGTTACATGGTAAAACAAAACGCTGACACCTCGTCCTTTTACATCTCGTTATCTGTTACATGGTAAAACAAAACGCTGACACCTCGTCCTTTTACATCTCGTTATCTGTTACGTGGTAAAACAAAACGCTGACACCTCGTCCTTTTACATCTTGTTATCTGTCACGTGGTAAAACAAAATGCTGACACCTCGTCCTTTTACATCTTGTTATCTGTCACGTGGTAAAACAAAACGCTGACACCTCGTCCTTTTACATCTCGTTATCTGTCACGTGGTAAAACAAAACGCTGACACCTCGTCTTTTACATCTCGTTATCTGTCTCGTGGTAAAACAAAACGCTGACACCTCGCTTTTACATCTCGTTATCTGTTACGTGGTAAAACAAAACGCCTCGTCCTTTTACATCTCGTTATCTGTTACGTGGTAAAACACCGACACCTTGTCCTTTTACATCTCGTTATCTGTTACGTGGTAAAACACCGACACCTTGTCCTTTTACATCTCGTTATCTGTTACGCGGGTAAAACACCGACACCTTGTCCTTTTACATCTCGTTATCTGTTACATGGTAAAACACTGATGCCTCGTCCTTTTACATCTCGTTATCTGTTACATGGTAAAACACTGATGCCTCGTCCTTTTACATCTCGTTATCTGTTACATGGTAAAACACTGATGCCTCGTCCTTTTACATCTCGTTATCTGTTACATGGTAAAACACCGACACCTTGTCCTTTTACATCTCGTTATCTGTTACATGGTAAAACACTGATGCCTCGTCCTTTTACATCTCGTTATCTGTTACATGGTAAAACACTGATGCCTCGCCTTTTACATCTCGTTATCTGTTACATGGTAAAACACCGACGCCTCGTCCTTTTACATCTCGTTATCTGTTACATGGTAAAACACCGACGCCTCGTCCTTTTACATCTCGTTATCTGTTACATGGTAAAACAC
Organism: Tachypleus tridentatus; assembly: GCF_004210375.1. Lineage (NCBI taxonomy): Eukaryota > Metazoa > Arthropoda > Merostomata > Xiphosura > Limulidae > Tachypleus > Tachypleus tridentatus. The sequence continues at coordinate 292,747 of NC_134826.1, read as the reverse complement.
CGACACCTTGTCCTTTTACATCTCGTTATCTGTTACATGGTAAAACACCGACACCTCGTCCTTTTACATCTCGTTATCTGTTACATGGTACAACACTGATGCCTCGTCCTTTTACCTCTTGTTATCTGTTACATGGTGAAACACTGACGCCTCGTCCTTTTATATCTCATGCTGTATAATACACAGTAAAACACTGATGTCTTATCCTTTTATATCTCATGCTGTATAATACACAGTAAAACACTGATGTCTTATCCTTTTATATCTTATGCTGTATAATACACAGTAAAACACTGATGTCTTATCCTTTTACATCTCATGCTGTATAATACACAGTAAAACACTGATGTCTTATCCTTTTACATCTCATGCTGTATAATACACAGTAAACCACTGATGTCTTATCCTTTTACATCTCATGCTGTATAATACACAGTAAACCACTGATGTCTTATCCTTTTATATCTCATGCTGTATAATACACAGTAAAACACTGATGTCTTATCCTTTTATATCTCATGCTGTATAATACACAGTAAAACACTGATGTCTTATCCTTTTATATCTTGTTATATATATTACACAGTAAAACACTGATGTCTTATCCTTTTATATCTATGTTATATATATTATAGTTTTTATGTTTGTGTGTTTTCTTTAGCAAAGCCACATCGAGCTATCTGCTGAGCCCACCGAGGGGAATCAAACCCCTGATTTTAGCATTGTAAATCCATAGACATACCACTGTTCTAGCAGGGGGCATATTAAGTAGTAAAACACTGATATATCTTGTCCTTTTATATCTTGTTATATATATTGCATAGTAAAACACTGATGTCATATCCTTTTACATCTTATATATATATATTACATAGTAAAACACTGACATCTTGGTGGTTTTATACCTTGTTGTAGATACATACTTCATGTAAATTAGTGATGTCTAGCCCTCTTCATGTTTTCTTGCATGTATTACATTTATTAACATTTTCCCAAAATATTACAGAAATGTATATTACATAGTTGCTCTATTAACAAAATCACTAAAACTTAAGCACTTAAAAACTTTAAAGTAAAAATACAAGTTTTATTGCTGTATCCTATAACCAAGTATGATCTCATGTCTCTACATTAAAATCCAACAAACCTCGCAACCCAAGATCAGATATTTTTAAAGTTCCACAAGTTGTCAACAGCAGATTTCCTGGTTTAATGTCTTTGTGAATTATTCCTTGACTGTGTAAGTACTCCAAACCATCTAACAACTGACAGAAATACCTATAACAGATATCAACCATATAATATCTGGTACAGTATGCTGCCTCAGCCACAATTTGATATAGAATTATTCTAAAAATTTTTATCAACAATACATAATATAGAAATTCACTTTACAGCACGTATTTTATCATCAGTATGCATTCTATCATAAACTTATAGTCTTAGCAGCTGCTAAAGTTGTATTCACTGTAACCAACTTAAGCCACTTGTCTTAGTGGCTGCAAAGTAAAATCACTGTCACAGACTCAAACCATTTGTTACATGAAGCACCTGGAAAGGAAAGCATCCCCATTCTTACTGATTGAAATCCTCCATTGTATCAGCACAGGCAAAGAGAAATCCCCCCAACTGCTATGGATTCAAATCTTCTACTGTGTCAGTATTTGCAAGGTGAAAAGTTCCACATCAACTGATTCAACTCTAATTTCACTCAGTTAAACCTTCTTTTAAGTAAAATTATCTGCATTGCTATGAATATAAAACTTTTGTTATTTCACCAGTAGCAAGAGGAAACTAAGTATTGCATATAGTTCCATAGCTTGATGATAAAGACAATCAAATGTTTGTTCAATTGTGTTAAAGTACAAAAGAGAAGCTAAGAAAATACAAACATTCTGAAGAAAGAAAAACTATCCTAATGAAATAAAGATAACATGAACCTAAGCAGACAATGAGTACTTATGATTTAAAACTGTAGTATATCCATATCATAATCTCTTAGTAGCAAGATAAACCTGTTTCACACAATCAACATGACACCTACAGACTGGTAAACCTGTTTCACTCAATCCACAAGACATCTATAGACTGGTAACCAGTTTCAAATAATCAACTCCAGCCAGATACAATAAAAAATGATCAAAACTTCACACCCACATAAACCAAACGCTGAAATTTTAAAAACAAAACTTTGACATAAAATGGATAATATAATCTGATTATGACTGATACTTGATAACAGTCACTGTAGCCTTGCAGTGAAACAAAAATATACGAAATGAATAAACAGGACAGTGGCAACTACTACTCTTTATTTAAAAAGGCTATTTTTTTAGCTGAAGTTAAATATAAACAAACATTAGGAAAAGTTCATAAACAAAAGAAAACATTCTACAGAAAGAAAAAAACAATAAAATCACAAGGAGGCATTTAAAAGCATAATAATATTGTATATTAACTAAGACTAGTTACAGACATCTTGACTACTGGTGAATGAGTGTGGTACGAAACCCATGCTATTGATGTCAATGAAAATCAATGATTATTTATGAACAATCTAGAATTCAAGAAAATTCACTACTACACTCGTGTCAGATTAGTACAAGACTTCACCAACAGCGATCCTTAAATGGTATTATTTCATTACCTCAAATATTTGATAGCTGAAGACAATACTACAATTACTTTTTATGTCCATATGTACATATAGGCATCTCAAATACTTTTATCTGGTTATGAAATATTACTAAACTTCATGTAAAGTTGGATGAAGTCATGGAACAATGTAAATGAACTGATGGGAACTAAACAGCATTTCAATCAATTTCTTTCAGATACAAGTTTTATATCTGGAAGTAACGAACCTTTAAAAAGATGTTCTGTTGAAACTTAAATCAAGCATGTAGTAACAGTTTAATGGACTTTATATCTACAATGTATAATCAAGTTACAGGGGTGGACAAAGAAGTGGTCCCCTTGAAAATGTTGATAATTTGTTATATCTTTTATTAGATAAAAAAATATATACAAAACTATACATGTTTCTAGAAGACACTTGATAATATCTGTTCAAATATGATATTAAATCCTAATTTTAACACAAGCTTTTTGTAAGCACCTGAACTTTTCATAATTTTAGTTACATTTTCACATAAAAATTATTGTGTACCTGCTGTAGTTTCTTATATCTTACTATTCCAAGTATTCTACAAACTCAAACAAGTTTCTATGCAATAATTGAACATAAATGAAACTCAAACAGTTTCACAAGTTAAGTCCACATTCCCTCAGATTTCAATACTGCTTCAAATCGACATGGCATGCTTTCAATGAGTTTGTTCATGAGTGATTGACTTCCATCTTTCTTTGATTACTTCAAAATGTTTAACTTGCAATATTTCATCAACTCTTTCATGACAGGCTTGGTACAATAAAAACATGTGCAAATGTGTAGATGAACTTGTGAGCTGCTTGCACTATAACTTTTGATACAGCATGTGTGTCTTCACAAAATTTGGTAGACTTTTATTAAAGATTACAAGTATTTTGTACAATTTGTAATGAAATATTTTTACTGAAGATCTGTTTGTGAAAACATTGAGACTGTTTTGTTACTAGTCTGAGTGTAGGTGGATTTCACTCAAAATCTCAAATATATGTATAATTTGTAAAGCCTCCTAAATACATTTCAAATTTTTGTTTTCTGTATGAATTTATATTTTATATCACTTCCTATACTCTAACTGTGTAGGGTCTGTCACTTAACCAACATCTTAACCATCATAAATAAATATAAACTATGCTTTTTATGTGCTTGAATGACTACATATTATAACATGAAAATACAAATGTTTATTCTAAATAGCTAGTCTCTTACCACTATATACTTGTTATTTTCATTATAGAAACCTTAAAGTCAGTTGTTGCTGGATATAGGTTGCTATACCTTTTAAAATTTCCTACATAGGGGGATATCAAACAAAATTTAAGGTTTTATATAAACAGTTGAATAACCAATGAATCAATAATAACTAAATTGGTGCCATAGAGTTTTACTAAATTTTCTAAGATGTAGTTAGATTTTCAAAAACTTCAAACAAACTAAAGACACAACCTACCTTCTTGAAATCTTGGTTTAAAAAAATATAGTAGTCTTTTCAGAGGTTAGAAGGGGTAAGAAAATCAATACGAGTAATTCTAAGGTGTTATTCATATATTTAAATGTATATAGGGAACTGTTTTCAAAAATGAAAAGATGAGGTTCTTATTTTATCTACTAATTAGTTAATACTGATATTACTAGTTCCAAATTCATAAGAAAATACACTTAGTATTTTTACATCACAAACATCTAACTTTGAACAATGTTACATTCAACATACATGACTCACTAAAATCTATATTTAAATGTGTTCTTTTAATATTTGCTTTTAAATTAAGAAATTAGCTCATATATAATAATAAAGATTGAATTACAATCAACAATTTGATTCTAAACTTAACACAAGTTCATAAAATTTTGAATGCAAGTCAACAAATGTGATGACATGACCTTTGATCAAAAAAAGGTTAATTGGTTTAACTCAGCCCATAAATTTTCAATCACCTGATAAAACTATATTTTTATGTTACCTAACGAAAGATACAAGTTCACAACACTTTATATATTTTCACAACACTTTCACTGTATATTTTCCAATAAGGTCTGTGGATGATCTTTTGATCCTAAAATAATCTAGTTGAAACCCCTCCCCACAAACAAATAGTTTCATAACTTCATAATGTATTCTCATTCTAAATCCTCTTTTATTTAAATATAAATTTTGAAAGGTATTTACTAAGAATGCAATGTTTCATTTTTGTTAATAACACAATTCAAACATTGTATTCTTAGTAAACACCTTTAATCATTTTTAATGTTTAGTAATAATTACAACAAAATTTAATCACAAGTTGATATGAATTAATGCACTTTTATAAAAAAATGTATTTTACTTTTTTGAGCAATACTAAACTTGTACACACAAAAATATTATATGCAGTACAAATAGTTACGAAACAAAGAGGCCAAGGCTATTTACTGAAACAAAACCTCCAACATTTTTATAGTGTAACAAGCTTTTGTTCACTGTTATATCAAATAATACTTTGAAGCTAAGTCACTTATATAAAGAAATATTTTTCTTCCAGACAACACCTTTTATTCATTATTTTATTCACTTTTGTCAATACCGTATTACACAGAAGCTATTTAATAAGTTCGGAGGTTTACACAAGTTATTTTTAATCCCAATCATACCCCACTGGTGATACACATGAAATATTACACAAGCTCAAATCAATAAGAAAACAAAACAAAACATTTAAAGTCATTTTTCCTTGACTAATGTTATTTTACTTGGAACAACATGAACTGACAATTCATTCAGATTAAAAAATCATATTTGTGTAATCTGAAAGATTTCTCATGCAACTAATTTTTTATTAATTTTTAAGAGTATTTTTAACTATAATATGCATAGAATACTCATAAAAATTGACTTACCAATGAGCTTGCCAAATCATAAAATTGACTTACCCGTGAGCTTGCCAAATAGGGAACTTCTTTTCTGGACAGCTTTCCAACAGTTCCTGTAGAACTGATACACAGTACTCCATTATCATGTACATTTTCTGTTTCTCTTCGTTATACAAAACATCCACTAGTTTAATCACATTTTTATGATTCAATCTTCTCAACAGTTGGATTTCTCTACAATAATAAGAACCAAAAAATATTCATTTTTATGAATAACAGACAAATGTTACACACACAGTTTAATAATTTTTCTTTTCTAACTTTTGATTTAAACAGGGGGGGACTGCATCATAGCTGAATGTAATAATGTGGGTTGTCATCAGTCTAGATGTGGAAAACTGTTTTGAAAATTAAAATACTTTAAAATATTCTTACATAGCCACAGACTCAATAATAATGTTGTTTGTTTACCATTTAGTATACACAGAAACTTAGGCCTACATTTCTAATGGTAATATCTATTTTCTTTCCATTGTACAAAAAGAAAACAAAATGAATCCATAAAACATGTTCAACAGGTTCACGTTTCTTTTAATTAATGATGCTGCAAGAGAAATAACATATTTAACAACAGAACAGATTGTTTCTAGTATGCATACTTGGGTAGAAAACAACAGTGGTATAATTTTATTGATAAAATGGGCAAAACAAATAATTAAATAAAAACCTGAATAATTACAGACATAACCCCTCAGTTTTTAATTTAATAACATGAATAATACTAATATCTATTTCAGTCTTCATGTCAAGTTTTGATAAAAAAATAATAAAAACTTGTCAAAATTGGTAGATCTTCATTTTTAAACACTCAGTATAAAAATACATTTTGTTAATATCAGATTAATACTGAAACATTTTTATGAAATATTAAATTAATGAGAACTGAATTAAAATGGATAAATTTGTTTTGCTAAGTTCACCTATTTCAGCATTTTGTTAGTTGTGATGTTGGCTTCACATGAAGATATAGTTTAAAACAAAGTTGGATTTATACTTGATGGTGACAAAGCTTGTTTTATTTTTGTTAAATCAAGTTTTATTTTTAAATTTGATTTTATTTATGATTACTCAGTTTAGTAGACTTATAAGTTACATTCTCTCATTTCCAGTAGGCCTAGGATCAATGAGGTTTTATTATATCACCTTTCATATAATTTTATATTTTAATATGTGTAACTTATTTTCTCACATGAATTTGAAGTTTGCTAAAAACAATTGACAAGTTTAAAGAATGATAAGGCTCTGGTGAAAATCTCAGAATTAGAAGACAAATATATATTTAACAAGATAAGGGTCATTTTCAGTTAAGACTGGTTGTTTTCAAAGTGTGATGGATGTAGTAAACTAATGTGAACTTGATAAATATTTAAGTGCTGGATTTTTCTTTTGTACATTAACTCAGTTCATTGGGCAGTTATGCAAATCAACATGCATGTTATTTAATTGTAGACACTTAACTATCAAATAATGATAGATATACAACATTAATATACTATTTGATCCCTTGAAATTAGAGAGTGTGACAGGGTTTGTTCAGTTAAACAATAAAGGTATGTAACATTTCAAAATAATCTAATTCAGGGAAATTTTGAACTCGTTTTAAATTTGTATTGCAATTAATCCTATGTAATACAAAACATCTATTTTGTTCTTTCTATAATGCACTGTATGTACATTGTGTCACTTGATAGCTTAACAGTATGGCACTGTATGTACATTGTGTCACTTGATAGCTTAACAGTATGGCACTGTATGTACATTGTGTCACTGGATAGCTTGACAGTATGGCACTGTATGTACATTGTGTCACTGGATAGCTTGACAGTATGGCACTGTATGTACATTGTGTCACTGGATAGCTTAACAGTATGTTTAATAAAAATGCTCAAATGTTTTTTGTACACATTTGACAGTTCTTTTGTCACTATGTTTACTGACACAATTGTAACAGTATTTAACTTTAATTAGGCCATGTTAAATACAGAAATACCTTCAGTTACCTAATTATATTTTTATTCTCAAGAATATTATGCTCTTCATTATCCAACATTCTGTTACGCTTAACTTCTCTACAATAAACAGTTGAGAAACTTTAATCACTCTATTTAACCAATAATTAAAAATTATAAAGATAACAATGAAACTCTGATCAATATAATAGTGTCATACTATAAATGTTCTTCCAGCAAATCATAATAAACATTAAAGTGATGTGTTGTTTTTAGAAAGTAAATTTCTAATTAATTCATAAGTTAAGTAGTTTACCTACAAAAGTAGAAACCTTTTGTGCTATCATTAAATATAGAAAACAGAGGTAAATATAGAAATTACAGGAACATAAGTGCTAAGATATCTATGGTCAAATTAACATAGACAGACATGAGGTTTTCATTACAACAAAGGAAATCATTTGACTGTAGAATTTGTTCATAATAAAAACACAACAGACTTCTCATTAATTCCTCAAGAACACTTATAATTTAAAACAACAAAAGAGATAAATTTATAAACCTGTCTGTCATGACAGATGGGGTTTTTTTCTCTTACTTAAACTTAGGCCAGAGATACAGAAACAAGGTTCTAATAATAAAAACTTTTATAAAATCCAAACAATCAGAATCAGAAACGGTTCTGCTCAATGTCAACATTTTTGTTCATGTTTCTAAAGCTTAAACTTAATACTGTTTTAAACAACTGTAAAATTGTCTCTTTTACTGTACTGTAAAAGCAAAAAGAAATTGTTTGTTCAGATTGCTCTTAACAAATACATTTCTTTTTACAAAAAGACAAATTACTGTAAAACAAGGAGGCTAAGTACTTAACATTCAACACTTACTGTAGCCAATCTTACAGAAGTGAAAATATTTTATCCTTTATCTTAAAGCCTCTGTAGATAGACTCCACTACTTTTGTTGGATTTTTAGTCACTTAAGATTTTAGTTTTTCTCAATAAACAAGGAATATCTTGCTTGAAATTCAAGTCCTTCCTAGGTTGTGGAACCTACTCAATTTTATCAACATTAATACATTATACTTGACCAATCATAAGCCTTCTGAATCAAACTAAAATTTATTTCTTGAAAATCTTTCATTAGAAATGTTTCAATAAATTTAAATGAAAAACTAACCACAATGCTACATGTGGCATTTATGCATATAATGAACAAAGTTAAAAATTCAACAGAAAAGCCAACATTTATTACATTCTCTGTTTGGTCTTTAATTAACAAACCTCTAAAGTTAAAATTTTCCAACACTATTTTCCATAAATAACCAATTCTCCTCACATCTAGCTTTTCCCAGTTCAGTGCTGCCTTATAAATGGAAACTTTTTGCATGCCAATGAGCTTCAGGGCTCCCTCATCTTGTGTGTTTTCACAAGTTACTGCTGCATTAGTGCATGCCAATGAGCTTCAGGGCTCCCTCATCTTATGTGTTTTCATAAGTTACTGCTGCATTAGTGCATGCCAATGAGCAAACAACAACTTTCAATCAAAAGGAACGCGACATAGCACATCTAGCTCCCTCTATAACGATTGTTCAAACATCACTTCCAGGCTAAGCAAGATAGTAAGGTTTTCCAAAAGTGGAAAGATAAAGTGGGATGTATTAATGAAGGTGATCTATTGAAAATACATCTTCAATGTTGGAAAATGTTAACTTCTGATATAATACATGACCTCTTCTCAAACTTAGCTAGAACCCCATGTTGAAATCATAAAGAAACTGATACCAAACTTAATCTAGGTTAGCTCCTACAAGAATTGCCCAAAGAGAACCCATGGAATACTGTTTCAAGGTTTAGGCTGTCATATAAGCAACATTCATGGGAGACCACACCTCATCTGTACCAAGGTGCACTCTACACCCAGAAAGAAAGTGTTACAAGATCAAGTGGATAATAAAAGTGCAGTCCAAAACAAGTAACAGGTTTTTAGAAGTGCTATACATGCAGCATGGAAAGTGTGCATCAACCATACATGATGGCTCAAACTCTAATCCAAACCCAGGTGGCAGTGGGAATTTGGCTTCCACATAAGAGGAAGGTTCCCGTCATCTCTGCCTCAAGCTCAATGAGGTAGAACAAGAAAGTGAAATCAACCCTTCAACTGAGTGAGGCCATGTGTTGGCTGGTCCTGCACCAACACCACACCAAACCACCTGGGAACTTGAAATTTGAGCAGTGGTGGAATGGGAGAAAGCTGACCAAAGAGTGAATTGTAATACACATACAGAACATGGTCACTCTACTTTCTAATGAATGGAATTAATCACACTCAGGTGGCATCTTCCTGGTCCATCATCCCAGCATCTAGAATGGCATCCTCCTGGTCCTTCATCCCAGCATCTAGAAACTGGTGAGTGACAAGAACTCTTAAGCTCCACTACAAGTAAAGAAAAAGGGGTAAAAGTAAAACAGGTATGTCCTGTACAAAATCAAGAAGTGATTGAAGTATCAAACCAGCTGCAATAAGAGAGAGTCCCCACTAGTATAAAGTTGTTACAAGCAAAAACCCAGCAATGTCACATGAAAACATGCTAGTATTATTAAAAGCTTACTGAAAGACAAAACAAACATTATACACATGGGTGTACT